>NW_004567160.1:860838-863329 GCF_000260355.1 Condylura cristata
CTTGATCGTTGTATACTGCCCATCCCCATTTCTTATCACTTATATCTGGAAGTATATTTTATCTGATACAAGTATGGTTTTCCCTGTGTTCTTTGTTTTCCTTGCTTCTGGAGCCAAGTTATCAAAGGTGTTTCTGAAATATATATCATGGAGTGATTTGCCTATATTTTCTGCCATGTGTTTTGTGGTTTCATGTCTTACATCCAAGTCTTTTACCAAATTCTTATTTTTGTGCATGGTGTGAGACAGTACTCTAGTATTCTTTTGCTTATGCTAGTCAAATTTTCTCAGAGATTTTTCTTGTTCCAGTGTAGATCTTCAGCTCCATTGTCAGCTTATTTAACCACAGATGTGTGGGACTGTTTCTGCGCTTTCAATGTGATTCCCTTGCTCTGTGTGTCTCTTCCAGTACCATGCTGTTTTAATTATTATGTATTTAATAATTTATTGAAGGTGGGCCCTCCCTGGTTGCTCAATGGGTTAAAACTCAGCACTGCAAGCAAGCCACAGCCTCTGGTGCAAGTTCGATCCCAGGCCTTGGAGTTGATCCATGTGGCATGGCAGACCTCTCCTGACCTGCCCGCTGCTCCCCCCAGCAGTGTACTTTCTCATTCTGCCTGTTCTGCTCCCACATTGCCTCAAGTGAATCCTCTCACTGCCCCTGCACCTCTGGACCGTGCCCCAGTTCTGTATGCATAAATAAATAAACCTTTAAAAAAATAGATTGAAGGCTGAAAGTGTAACATCCCCAGTTGTCACCCATGTTATTAAGGAGAGGCTAGTTTGCGTTCTTTTATGAAAACCTATTAATTTTAGCAATAGTACTTCCATTTCTTTGAAAAATGAAATTGAGGGTTTTTTTTGTTGTTGGAATTAATATTGAATCTGCAAATTGATATGGGTAGGATGGCCATTTTGATAGTGTTGATTATTCCAACACTATCTTTCCAGTTCTTTGTGTTTTACAGTTCTTAAAAAAATTATAATTTTGGGCCCTCTTTGGTGGTGCAACAGGTTAAAGCACAGTACTAAGAAGCTAAATCCTTGAGCCCTCCCTGGTTGTGCAGCGGGTTAAAGCACTGCACTAAGCTTAAGCTACTTCCGCATAAGTTCGATCCCCGCCTGCCCTGAAGGAGATCCACATGGCGTGGCAGACCTCTCCTGACCCGCCCGCTGCTCCCCTCAGCAGTGTACTTCGTCCATCTGCCTGTTCTGCTCCCCACTCTGTCTCTAGTGAATCCTCTCGCCCTCTGAACCTCTGGCCTGTCCCCCAGTTCTGTATACATGAATAAATAAATCTTAAAAAATATATATATGTATATATATAATTTTGCTTGCATAGATCTTTTGTCTCCAATCTAAGTTTTATCCCTAGGTATATAATTTTTTTTTGGAAACATTGTGAAAGGGAAGGATTTCTAAATTTCTTCCTCAGTCTGATTGTTTGCTTATAGGAAGGCAACTGATTTTTTTATATTGATTTTATAGCCTGTTACTTTACTGAACTGGCTTGTTTTTTAAATTTTTCCATGGAATTTTTAGGGTCTTCACTATATATTATCATATCATTATCAAATAACTACAGCTTTAATTCTTTTTCCCGCTTTGTATTCATTCTAATTCTTTCTCTTTATTAATTGTTCTATCTAAAATTCCCAGTACTATGTTAAATAGTAGTGGTGAGAGTGGTATGCTTTTCTTGTACCAAATCTTAGCGAAAAGGCTTTCACTTTTCCTTCATTGAGTATTATGCTAGCTGTGGGTTTGTCACATATAGGTTTTGTTATATTGTTATGTATTCCTATCATCCCAAAATATGTTCAAGGGTATTCATCATAAATGGATGTTGAACTGTAGCAGATGCTTTTTCTATGTCTGCAGCTATAATCATTTTTTAAATAATTCCTTTAGTTGATGTGATGAATAATTTGACTGACATTTTGATGTTGGACCATCTTTGTGATTATGGAATAAATTAGGTGTCTCAGTCATGGTGCATAATTCTTTCGATGCAATGTTAAATTTTGTTTGCTTAGATTTTATTTGGGAAATTAACATCCATGTTCAACAGGGAGGTTGGCTGTAGTTTTCTCTTTGTGTTGTCTTTCTTTGGTTCAGTGTTAGTGTAATATCAGCCTCACAAAATGTATTTGGAAAAAGTCCTTCTTTTTCTATTTTTGAAAGAGTTTGAAAAAGATAGGTATTAGATTTTCTTTGAAAGCTTGCAAAGCCATCTGGTCCTGGGCTTTTGTTTTTTTGGAACAGTTTTGATTGCTATTTCTATTCCCATGCTTGTAATTGGTTCAAGCTTTCTATTTCTTCCTTATTAAGTCTTGTATAAGTCTAAGAAATTGTCCATCTCATCTAGATTGTTGACCTTGTTTGTACATAAATCTTCATCGTGACATTTTATTTTCTGGATTTCTGTTGTGTCTGTTGTAAAGTCTCCTCTTTTAGATTTTTGTGCATGGTGTGAGACAGTACTCTAGTA
>NW_004567160.1:863675-866544 GCF_000260355.1 Condylura cristata
AGTGGGGAGCAGAACAGGCAGATTGATGAAGTACACTGCTGAGGGGAGCAGCGGGCAGGTCAGGAGAGGTCTGCCATGCCATGTGGTCACCTCCAGGACAGGCAGGAATCGAACTCATGCGGAAGTGGCTTTAGCTTCTCAGTGCTGTGCTTTAACCCGCTGCGCCACCAGGGAGGGCCTACACTTCCTTCTTAATACTGTTTTTGATGTGTCCCACCACTCAGGAAGGTCATGTCATCTTTGCCATTTATTTTTATTTGTTTTTTGATTTCCTCATTAATTCAGTGATATTTCAGTAGTGAGTTTTTCAGACTCCACTTATTGTCTTCTCTTTGCAGTTGGGGTTTAGTTTGATACCTTTATGATCAGAGAACATATTTGATATGATTTCATTAATCATGTAATTGTTAATATTTGTTTTGTGACCCACTATGTGGTCAGTCCTGGAGACTGATCCAAGCATACTTAAAGATATTGTGTATTCAGGGTTTTTGAGGTACAGTGACCTATACATGTCTTTTAGGCCCATGTGGTCCACAAATTTATTTAGGTCAATTGTACATTGGCTTATTTTCTGTATAATCAGTCTGTCCATTTGTAAAAGTGGGACATTGAAGTCTACTGCCACATCTGTATTTTCTCCATTGTCTGTTTTTCAATTTGATAGCAGTTGTCTGATGTACTCTGGCACTCTTTTTGGGAGTATACTTTGATGAGTGTTTTGTCTTTCTAATGTATTTTTCCCTTGATCGTTGTATACTGCCCATCCCCATTTCTTATCACTTATATCTGGAAGTATATTTTATCTGATACAAGTATGGTTTTCCCTGTGTTCTTTGGGTGCATTTGCATGTAGAATTGCTGTCCAGCCTTTTACTTTCAAACTATGTTTGTCTTTAGAACTAAGATGTATTTCTTTGAGGCAGCAGAAGGTTGCATTCTGTTTCCTAATTGAACATCATACTCCGTTTTTTTTTATTGGAGAGTTCAGTCCTTTGATGTTTACCTATGTGAAAGTCTTTTACTGCCATTTTGTTCATTTTTTTGTGGTTCTATTAAATACTTTCTTCAGTTCTTTGTGTTAACACTAAGAATGTTAAACACTAAGAATGTTTCAAGTCTTGAAGCTCCCTTTTATATTTATTGAAAACGACTTAGTGGTTGCAGATTCCCAAAGATTTTATTTGTCTGAGGTCTTTATTCTCCTCCCCCACCCCACATGGGAACGAAAGCTTCAGAGGGTAAAGTATTCTAGGCTAACATTTCTATCTTGTAGATTTTGAATATGCCACTACATTGTCTTCTTGCCTGTGGTGTTTCTTCAGAGAAGTCTGATGTTTGCTTGATTGGTGATCCTTTATAGGTTATTTGTTTCTTCCCATTCAGGAGCTTTATTATTTTTTTTCTCTGTCTTCAAATCTTGAGAGATTTACTACTTTGTGTCTTGCTGTGGATTTCCTTTTATGTAAGAAGTTTTATATCCTTGTAGTTTCTGGTATTTCTATGTTTATTTCTTCTTTCAAGTTTGAGATATCTTCTTCAATAATTTCCTTAAATAGTTTTTCAGCTTCTTTCTTTCTTCTCCTTCTGGGATTTCTTTCACCCCTTTCCACATGATGTCACATAATTCTCAAGGTGTTTCTTCATCCATTTCTCTTTGTATGTTTCTTTCTTTTTCTATCTTGGTTTTTTTTTGAATCTGCGTCTTGGAGATTACTGATTTGTTGTTCCATTTGGTCTAGCCTACTTTCATGACTTTTTATAGAATTTTTTTACCCCCTCCATTGATCTTTTTATATCCCACATTTCCCCTTTCTTTATTTTTTTTTTATGTAGAGATTTAACTTTGATCTTCTGTTCTTTGATTGTGTTTGTCATATCTCCTTCTCCTATTCAGAGTGTTCTTGTAAATCTCTGATCTGTTTTTCTTTGTATTGTTCTAACTCTTGCTGTAATTGTTTAGTTTTCTTAGTTTCCCAGATAACTTATTTGGTCATTGCATTTTTCTTCTCCTACTCCCCTCCTTGTTTTTTTTTTGTTTTTTTTTTTAAGATTTATTTATTCATACAGAACTAGGGTACAGGCCAGAGATGCAGAGGGTGAGAGGATTCACCAGGGACAGAGTTGGGAGCAGAACAGGCAGATCAATGAAGCACACTGCTGAGGGGCTCAGCGGGCAGGTCAGGAGAGGTCTGCTGCGCTATGTGGTCACCTCCGGGGCAGGCGGGGATCAAACTCATGAGGCAGGTGGGGATCAAACTCATGAGGAAGTGGCTTAAGCTTCTTAGTGCTGGGCTTTAACCCACTGTGCCACCAGGGAGGGCCTCCTCCTTGTTTGTTTTTGTGCTTGCTCTGCTACAGATGAGATTTCTAGTGGATGGGGTCTTTCTCTCCTACAATGCTGGGCATTTACCAGGTGGGGGTACAGTACCTGGGGCCTTATTCATAGCAGATCTGGATGTTCAGTGGGGTAGCGTTTCTGTTTGGGTTTGCTATGGATGGCAGAAAGACTTCTGGCAACAGTCCCTCCCATCACCACCCCTCCCCATAAAAGTTTAGGTGTGCACTTCAGAGACATCTTTAAAGGTAGAGCACCCAATGCAATGATAGTAAAGGCAAGGATAAATAGATGGGACTACATCAAGTTAAAGACCTTCTGTACAGCAAAAGAGACATTACAAAAAGCAAACAGACATCCCACTGATTTTGAGAAAAAATTTTCTCAAAACTAGCGATAAAGGATTGATCACAAAAATTTACGGAGAACTGATGAAACTCAACAAAAATAAAGTAAACAACCCCATCAAAAAATGGGCAGAAGAGCTAAAAAGACACTTCTCCAAAGAGGAAATGCAGATGGCCAACAAAC
>NW_004567160.1:867364-877212 GCF_000260355.1 Condylura cristata
ATAACTATTATATATATATAACTATTATATATATAACTATTATATAGATATATGTATAATTTTTCTTAAGAAGAGCAATTAATGGAAAGATCTAGGTATAGTCACACAGAATGCAAAACTATTATACACTTAGAATTTCAGACACAGAAAGCTCTCAACAGTTACATATTACCTGTTGTTTTCATGAAATTATCCCTTTTGATCATAGTTGATATAATGTTTTTATCCATGTTCTTTTCAGTTTGGGGAATACAAGACTGCTGCCTCTTCTCTAAAGACAAACAGGCAGAAGCAACTGAGAACAAGACAGTCTCTCAATCCCATGAATGAAGTAGGCCTTCCTCATAGCAGGGCCCACTTAACAACATACACATGCCTCAAGTCATCTTTGCCTAGATTGAAACCTTTCATTTAGGCCCTCAAAAATATCAGACTTTGACCAGACCTAGCTTCCTTTATGTTGTCTGGCTCACTTCAACAATACCAAAACATGACTATTGCACTTGTGGTTTGTGAATGAAGTACTAGGTGGAATTTATAAGAATTGAGGTAGAAACTAGATGGGGACTACAATTCTATACCAAAGAAGATAGGAATACTGTGTGGGTCCTGGAACAATCCCTAGGGAGAGACAAAATCCACTGGGCTCAGAAGTTCAGTGAAAAGATGGAAAGAGAAGAATTACCTAGTGGCTGGAAGCTGAAAATGTTTGCGAGTAAAGGTGTGTATGTCTAAGGAGGCTTATGTGGTACCATTGTAGTGAACCCACTGGCATTTTGGAGATGGCTGATACGCACTGCATGTGGTCTACCAAAAATCATCCACATGTGACTGAAAGAACGTTTTCATGAAAACATCTCATACTCCCAGTCTAGGCAGGTATTCCATTTCTATACAGTACAGAGTCCCCATCTGTAGCTCTCATACATGAAAACTCACATAGCCCACATGAAAGGAAAACACTTAAGTTCTGAGAGTAAAAGATGAAAACTTTTGTGTTGTGGAATGATAATTATTTTGAGTGGAATTCTCTTAAGTATAAAAGGAATATGTGATAAAAATTACACAATGATGTTCAATAAATAATACTGGATGGAAAGAAATTAAAATAAAAATTTTTAAATGCTTGTAAATGTCAACATAGGTGTAAACTAAACAAAAGGTACATCAGTTATAAATATATAACTGTACTTTCCAATAAATTTATAAAAATATATATTTTTTTCTCAGCAAGATGTAACACAATCAGGTAGGGAAAAAAATTCTAAAGCTAAGGCAATCCCCCATCCCTGTTATACATGAAGTATGCCTTTCCACTACTTCCAGGTCAGTTATGGTACCACTAGCCAGCAATGTCCCTCCTCAAGACCAACCCCTCTTTAGTGCCCAGTGTTCTCTCTGTAGCTCCTATCTCCTCTCTCCCCAAGAGCCCTTGCTCCAGAATAGAACTGGTGCAGCTGTAACAATGACTGCACTTACTTATCACATACCCTGGGTAAGGTACTTCATTCATTCCAGTCAGAAACATTTATTAAGTTACTATATTCAAAGCGCAGAACAAGATTTGGGCTATAAGATTGAACTCACCATTGATTAATGGAGACAGAAAATTAAGGACGCAGTTACAGCTTAGGGGGAATAGGGCCCCTTTAGATTCCACGTGCTCTTCCACCATGAACCAGAAAGGAGAATGTCACCTAGTTTAATGTAGTCAGGGAAAGCAAACTAGGAAAAATGAGACCTATAAGATGAGAACTGTAGGATGATTAGTACTTCAGTGGTGAAGAGTAGGAGAAAAATAGTTGAAGCATGGGGAAGGGTGTGCTTGTGGTCACAGATGCCAAGGAAACTAGAGATTCTCGGAAGTTTTCATGCTCTGTATAGTCATTATTTCTACCAAGTCATTACTGTTACCCACCTAAACCTAGTCAAACTCCTCTCCCAAATATGTGAGGATCTGGGATGCTATACCAAGAATGTTAGTTAGGGAGGTATAGCTAGTTTGAAACAAAAGGGGGTGGCTTGAGTGAGTTTGCAAAATACTTTGTGGGGTTTCAAAGCAGGAATAATGTCAGTATCCAAGATCAAGGCTGGCATAAAACCAATTGGTCCTGTCAGAATCAGTCTGAAAGGGGTAGTCATAGAAGTGGAAAACAAGAACTTAGGACAATGCGACAGAGCATGCAGTGTCCAAGTTTTGCAAGTGGAGTTAGGGAAGAACCCCTGAGACACTGTGGGTGCTGAACTAGTTGTATGGGACATGTGAACAAGCCCACCACAGTCTATTGTCGGACAGAGGTTTGGGTATGCACAGAGACATCTACAGAACACAGAGTATATGAAAACTGTAGGAAAAGAGCACCATATCTTTATGAAGGAAGATATTTCCTGACTCTAGCAATAGAAGTTCTGGGGCTCACACATTTGACCATCATTTGTGGTAGAAATTTCACTCCAGAGAAATCCTCATTTTAAGTGATCTTCCATTATGAGGGAAGATTATGAGCTTGAAGTGTCTAGTGTATAAGCCTTTGTTTACTGCTGATATCCTAATTTCTCCTGAATGCTTTAGGTAGAGTTCCATGTGACATGGAAATTTGACAGCTTTTTTTTTTTCCTTTCAGTAATTTTCACATATCATGTGGCTTTTTCTATGGTTTCTGATGAGAAACTGACTGTTAATGTCATTTAGAGCCATTTTTTCTGTTTTTTTTATATATATGCAATATTCTGTCTTTGACTTTAGATAAGTTTATTATAATGTAATGCAATATTAACTTTTTTTTAGTTTATTGAGTTGACGTTGTTGGATGTTCAGGTTCACAACTGCCATCAAACTTGAGATGCTTTACGCCAGTGTTTCTTCAAAAACTCTTGCTGCCCCTTTTGCTCCTCTCCTGTGATTCCAATTATAATTATGTTCATATGCTCACGGTGTTCCACAGAACTCTTAAATGCTATTGATTTTTCTACGTTCCTTTTTTTTCTGCTGCTCAGAGTGCATAATTTCAATTGACCTGTCTTGAAATTCATTATTTGGGCTCCATTAGTGACATTTTTTGTCAATTTTGCCTTTCTTCCTATGAATGGATCATAGTTTCTTGCCTCTTTGCATGACTTTTAATTTTTTTGTTGTTGTTGCTGAAAACTGGGCATTTCAAATATTATCATCTGGTAACTCTGGACATAAGATTCTATCTAACCCCCAGAGTTTGTTTCTGTTTCTGCAGTTCTTTACTTCCTTAGTGACTTTCTAATCTAACTTTGTAAAGTCGCTACTGTTTCATGTGCGGGCACTGGTGTCTCAGTTCTAGTTAGCTTTTTAGTCAGCTACTGATTTGACAGAGATTGACTCTAAATTCCTGGAGGGAAAATAATGTTCTCCTGTTCTTTGCTGATAGGCTCTGTGTAGTAGCACTCCTGTAGTAGTTTAACTAGGGCATTTGTAACTGCTTTTGTTTTCACCTCCCACTTATGTGGCACCTAAACGTCATCCACAGATCACATGTTAGTTAGAGTCTTATTCCCCACTTATTTATTCCCCATTTATTTTCTTCCTCAACCACATCCCAGGCTCTTTAGTCTGACTGCCACTTGCTTCCTCTGCTCTTCTTTGAACCAGATTGCTTCAACCAGATTGTTTATGCATTTAAATATTTTCAGTAAAGGCTGCACTGGGGCTGGTTTAGCCTTGAAAAATTTCTGGAAACAGTTTTCCAAGGAACAATACATTTTTCCAAATGGACAATACATCCAAGCACAGTTTTGTTTTTTTTTTTTCAGATTAGAGAATGTGAATTTTTTTTACACTAGTCTATTTCAGGGGCTCTGATGCATCACTTTGGTCATAATAATTCATCTAATTTGGCACAATTGTGTGATTTTAAGTGCCTAGCAGTGGAATCAGTGGGCAGCAAAGTGAGTTTCATTAAATACATAGTTGTTCAACTGGTGTAGTTTCAGTAATTAGAAACCTACATTTTAGAGATACAATGAGGTGGCATGTTTGGAGTGTTGTCTACCAGGGAGGCAACTTAAAGTCTCAGTGCTGGTGGTGTCATTTTCTGTTTGTTTGCTTGGAGTACATTTTGTAGACTGGTCATTGAACACCCTCTGCCTAGCATGTAACAAGATTCCACAGGCCTAGAAGAAAAGTAGGTGCTCAATATAAATGACATTGTTTATACATTCACTGTTTGTCATATCAACACTGTAGGCACAGAAAACTCCTGTATCAGTGAGGTAACTGTGGAGATCCTCCTGAAATACAATAAATAACATTAATTCAACTTTTGATGCCTGAATGAGAAAATGATTGCTGATACTCTTTGCAAAATATTTATGCTTTCCACTGAGTCACACCCTAGATTTTATTACCACCATTTCATATAACTTTCCTTTGATGCTTATCTTTCTTCAATCCACAGATTTCCACTCCTTGCACAGCCTCCAGCTACCCACTTTGACCTCTAGCTTCCGGTAGCCCCGCCATAAAACTTTTTACAAACATACTGCTGTAGGTAATTTTAGGCTTTTCACTTGTACTAGCAGACAGAACAGTGTATTCTTCACAAAAGACTTACTGCAGAAAACGCACACCTGAGATGGAAAACAGAAGCAGGGTAAGTGACAATATTTTTCTCCTCAGAAAGTATAAAACAAATTATTCTAATAAAAGGACAGTAGAATGCCAAATGACATTCCCAGGTTAAAAGAGAGAGAGAGTAGCATTTGGTTGCACTGGATCTGTGACCACAGCGCCTGAAGAGAGTTTCTGGAATGTAAACTGCCAAGAGTATTAGGATATGGGATGAAACAAGTGCAGATACAGAAGAGGAAAAATAATGGGGGAGGGGCAGTTGGAAATTGTTGGAGCAACTTTAAGTTGGGTACACTAAAATCATTTTAGACTTTATTATCAAATAAATCCATGTTGTAATCTTGACTAATTGCTTCTATACAAACAAAAATATTTTTTTATTTCAATGATCTCTGAAGATCAATTAGAATTGATTGTATAAAAAGCAGAGTATTGTGGAAATCAATTTTATTAGTAAAATTTAATTTTATTAGTATCTTTGACAATAAATTTTTAATGTTTTCATTAACTTATTTAATTTATTAGGTATAAGTTAGTACTTATACACCAAATGCCTTGGCCATGACACGAAGATCACTGATATCTCCAATGTTTTTTCTAAGTCAATATGTGAACTGAGCAGTTTTTGAGTTCCTGTATGAAGTAGAAACAAGTCAGGGTTTTCAATATCCAGCAGCTCATACCTGCCCACAGTTGCTGGAGGAGCACCTGGTGCACAAAGTACACACATGAGTTGTGAACTGCAGGTGGGTAAGGATTTTATTTATTTATTTATTTTGTTCACCAAAGATTGAATGAACAGTTAACCATTCAGAGACACTTACCATGTTTCTAGACTGTCTTGGCTACTGGTTACTTGCTAGGCAAAGAACATGAAACATGGTGCTTGCCCTTCAAGAATGTCACTGAACAGTGGCCAGGAAGACACTTCAGGAGAAAATTACAATATAAGATTACCTGTGCTCAATTACAAGCCCATACAAACACAGGAGAGGTGTAAGAGCCCAGGTGAAGAGCTGTCAGTGTAATCCAAAGAGAACGAGCACCCACCAAAAAGGAATACAAGAGAACTTTTACTTCACGGGTCTGAGTCAAGCGTTGGATTGTATTGATATTTTTTTCACTGGTGATTGGGATCACAGCCTTGATTCTATCAAATCACTGTGTACCTAGGAACCTTTCATGCTGTTCTCACTGCCATTACACTGTGAGTCCACATTCCATTCCAGATTAAGTACCAAAGTGCTAAGAAGTCATTCGCACAATCATATTAAAAAGTTCCAAGGCAATCATTCATTTTCTGAAGGTGAACAGACAATCGTGGAGGAAGATTACCTGTGTGTGATTAGATATTTGGGAGGGGGACTTCTTGTGGAACCTGGACTGGAGCACCTTGAAACCTATGACCAGGGCAAAATTCTTTACTTTTGAATCAGTTGTGTGCCAAAGAGGGGTTGAGTTACCCAGCAACATCCATCCACATCACTCTTTGAGCAATGAGCCACACCTTCCTGTGGCTTTTGTAGGCTACTGTGCACCCCACTGGAATTGAGACACTACGCAGTAGAGCTTGTCAAGTCTGCTGGAATGCTCCGCTTGACTCCAGGCTGTGCAAGGTTGGCCGTTCGAAGGTGACATTGGCTACATCAATCTTGACCCAGCCCTTAGAATGGTGGGGCACACACTGTGGAAGGACAAGAAGCACTGAGAGATTCTGCAACCTCTGGGGAGAGCAGCATTCAACCTCCCACAGTAATAGAGTTCTCACAAACCATGTCAGAACAACCACCAGCCACAGTCTGGCCTGGTGAGAGGTAGGGCAAACAAAGAGCCATTCCACAGAAGTGCACCCAGGCTGAAGTAGGTATGCCACATCCCAAACTGCAGGGTCCCCAGTAGCAGCGCTCAGAATTCATGCCCACAAGCACCAGTGTACAGTGACACTATGTCTAGATCAAACCAGGAAACAACAACAATAAAAATTGGGAGAGGCCCTCCTTGGTGGAGCAATGGGTTAGGACGAAGCACTGCAAGCTAGCCACAGCCACCTCAGTGTGAATTCGATCCCTGACCCCGGAGGTGATCCACATGATGCGGCAGACCTCTCCTGCCTCGCCCGCTGCTCCCCTCAGCAGTGTACTTCATTGATCTACGTATTCTGCTCCCCACTCTGTCTCTGGTGAATCCTCTCACTGCCCCTGCACCTCTGGCCTGTACCCCAGTTCTGTATGCATAAAAAAATAAATCTTTAAAAAATGGGAGAAAGGAAAATGGAAATGGTCAAGCAAGCCTTCTGGGAACAACACATCACAGAAAGAAAGCCATCTCCCAGAACCCAAAAACAATGACATGGAAGAATTTCTCTGCCTGACAGATTAAAAAGGTCAAAATAGCCATATTTAAAAGATATAAAGAAAAGGTGATGAAAAGAAAAAGAATGATATGAGAAATATAATCAAAACACAGGTGAAATTGAATAAGAAAATAAAGGAACTGAAACCTGATAAAACATAAGTGGGGTAGCTAAATAATTCTGGAACAGCCACTGGAATAGGATACATGAAATGGAGGAATGAATCAGTACTCTAGAAGATACAGATAAAAAAAAAAAAAGGAAGGGAAAGAGTGGTACAAAGGAAAAAGAATGGGAAAACACTTAGAGAACTATCTGACACCATGATGGAAGGAAATAGAAGCATCACAGGAATCCCAGAGGGAGGAAAGACAAAGAAACTAAGAAAGTATTCAAGGAAATAATTGAAGAGAACTTCCCCATCATGAAGAAGGAAATGAAAAGAAACATATACAATGCTAGAAGAAAACCAAAAAACTATAAAGAAAGGGAGGGAGAATACAGCAAGACACATAATAGTAAAGCTTCCAAGAGTCCACAAAAAAGAAAACATAATGAAGCTGAAAATATGGAAGAAACAGATAACCTAAAAAGGAAAACCAATTAAGCTGGCATCAGACTTCACTGAAGAATCACAATGGGCAAGAAGAGAATTGAGCAACATCTTCAAAAAGCTTCAAGACAAAAAAGCATGCCAGCCAAGAATACTTCCTCTTGCAAGACTCTCCTTCTTCTATGAGGGAAAAATAAGGGCCTTTCCAAATAAACAACATCTTCAGAAAATCACAAGTACTAAACCCTCACTCCAAGAAATTTTACAAGAAACCTTAAAATCTAAACCAAGAGAGGAAAGACTGAAAAAGATAATGAATAGAACCACAAAATAAAATGAACAGCCTGGCAACTGCAGACTCCCATCTATCAATAATCACCCTAATTGTAAATGTACTAAGCTCACCAATATAAAGGCCTAGAATAGTATGTTGGATAAGAAAACAAAATACAACTTTATCTGCTTTATCCAAGAAATGCACCTAAGTGTCAAAGATAAACATAGATTAATAATAGAGTACTGGAAAATGATTCTACAAGCCAGTGGCACCCTAAAGAAGGCAGGAGCAGTCATACTTATATCAGATAAAATCGACTTCAAACTCAAAAGGCCATAAGTAACACCGATGGACATCATATAATGATCAGGGTGACAGTACACCAGGAAGTTATAACCATTCATCAATTTGTACTCACCAAAGGAACATCAAAATATATTAGACAATTACTTTTGAATTTAAAAACAGATATTGGAGAAGGTACCTATGTGGTAGGAGACATGAACACCCCACTCTCACAAGTGAAAAGATCAACAAGACAAAAAAATTAACAAAGACACACTATCCCTAAGCAAGTAACTAGATTGCATGGACCTAACAGACATCAATAGGACACTGCACACACCCCAAAAAACCGAATACACATTTTTTCCTCATGTGATCAAAGATAATTTTCCTGGACAGAGCAGGTACTGGGCCAGACAACAAACATCAACAAATACATGAAGGTCGGAATCATTTCAATGACCACCTTTGACCAGAAAGGCACCAAACTATAGGTAAACTATGAAAAGAAATAAGGAACCCTCCTCGCACCCCATCACATGGAGGCTGAAGAACATGCTACTAAAAGACCACTGGATTAATAAGGAACTAAAAGAAGAAGTCAAAAAAGGTACAGTGAAACTAAAGACAATGAGAGCACACCTGTCCAGATTATATGGGACACAGCAGAAGTAGTAATAAGAACAAAATATATAGCAATACAGACCCTTATCAAGGAACAATAGAGGACACCGTCATAAAATGGAATCCCTCATTTTCAAAAACAAGAAGATCACAAATGAATGCGGAGAAATTACAACAGACACAGCTGAAATCCAGAGGATAATCAGAGAATACTATGAAAAGTTATATGCAAACAAATTCAACACTCTAAAATAAATAGACAAATTCTTAAAACTATACAATCATCCAAATATGAATAAAGAAGAAATGGAAAACCTAAGCAAGATAATTACAAGCAGAGGAATTAAAACAGTAATCAAATCCCTCCCCCCCCAAAAATTTCAGAGTTTTGAGAAGGAATATTACCAAATACTTTATGGGAGCCAACATCACACTAATACCAAAACTAGAAAAAGATAAAGCAATGCAAAACAAAAAAAGAGAGAGAGAGAGAAACACAGAAGCAAAAAACCTCAACAAAATCCTAGCAAAGAGAATCCAACAATGCATCAAGGGATAATAGACCACATCCAAATGGGATTTATCCCAGGGACACAATGATGGTTCAACATCTAAATGTCAATTAATGAAATTCATCACATCAACAAAAAGAGAAATAAAAACCAAATGATCATATAAATAGTTGCTGAGAAATCACTTAATAAAGTCCAACATTCATTTATGTTGAAGGCCCTTGAAAAATTAGGGTTAAAAACACCAGAATAAAAGCAATACATGACAAAACTGCAGCTAACATAATTCTCAATGATAAAAAACTGAAAAGCCTTCCCTGAACCATCTGGTACAAGACAAGTTTGCCCACTCTTGCCACTGCTTTTTAATATAGTCTCTTGCAGTCTCCTCAAAGAGACTGGAAATCCAAGCTAGAGCAAGTAGGCAAGGGAAAGATGGGCAAGGAATCCAGATAGGGAAAGAGCAAGTAAAACTATCTTTATTTGCTGGGATGATGAAATAATATAGTGAGAGAACCTTAAAAACTCTCTTGAAAAAACTAGTTAAAACAATAAACCAGAGGAGACTTCTGGAAGATGGCGGCAGAGTAAAGAGCCGAGATCACTGCGTCCAAGCCGGCATAGGAATTGAGGACCGAAAACAG
>NW_004567160.1:883717-886341 GCF_000260355.1 Condylura cristata
AAAAAAACTGTGTGAAGTAGGCAATGAGAAAACCCCTAGTCCTTTGTTTTGTCACAGGGGCAGTCTTGGGACCTAAATTTTGACTCAAAGTCCAAGCTTCCTTCTGAATATTCCTCTTCCTTGAGGTTACTAGCTTTAGTTATTTTTATTTATTCATTCATTTATATCTCACAGCCAGGCTGTAGACTCCTCATCTACTTAGTGTCACTCCCCTTCACTAAACAGAGGTGCTTGAGCTCTGTATACTTAAAGTATACATGACTATATTTAAAATATAAAATGAGTTTTAAATATTTTATCTTCACTTTATTGCAGTCCCCTTCATTAATTAGAGGTGCCTGGGTACATATTTCACATATATGGAGATTATATACTTAAAAAAAAAAAGCCAAGCCTTCATGTGTGCACAAATGTATGTAAATACAAGGAAAAATGTATGGAAAAATACTAAAGAGAATCATTAACAGCAATTTGTTGGGGTCCGACCCCATCACAGGTTGTTGGGGGGAAGAACAGGCAGGGTCTTAAGGTGGGAGCAGGGATGGCACAGAGATTCCTAAAGGGGGGAAAAAGGGAGTAGGCGAGAGGAAGTTGCATAGCTTGTGTCAGCAATTATCTCTGGACAGCCCTTTAAAAACCTTGAAAGTCATAACCTAACCTATCTTTGGCCTCTGATTGCATGTTTTTATGACTACAAACAGTTCTGTCTCAAAGTAGCCATATAAAATAAGCATGGGGCCCTCCCTAGAGGCGCAGCGGGTTAGAGCACAGCACTGAAAAAAACAAGCATAGATGAAAGCTAGAATTTGTAAATAGAGACGTCTTGAGGAAGAAATATTGGATGTAGCCATAGAGGTTATTGTGTGATTATAAACTGTTTGGGAGTGTGCGAGGCAGTTTGGAACTTGATGTGATCTCTGATTTTCCCACTCACTGACACCATTTCTGTTCCCTCTTCCCTTACTGGTACGAATGTTTGTTTGTCTCCTGGAGGTAAAAATGCCTGAGGTGGATGAGTGTGTGAGTTATGGCTTAAAAGTTTATGTTTCAAAAAAATTCACACATTAATTTCCCAGTGTGACTGAACTTGGAGATGGGTACCAACAGGACCGAGTTAAGTTTAAATGAGGCCTTATTTATTCCTGTAAGGATTCATGTCTTTATAAGGATTGTTGCCAGAGAGACATTTACATCTTCCTCTCCCTTTCCCCCTCCCCTTCATTTATTTCTCTTTCTCCAAAGAAGAACACATGTAAGCACCCAGAGAGAAGACAAACATCTTTATGGTAAGAAGAAACCACTCATTTGAACATGACCCTACTGGACCCTGACCTGATATGTCTAGTCTCCAGAACTGCAAGAAAATTATTTTCTCTTGTTTAAAGCTCTCAGTCTATTGCATTTTGTTATGGCAGCCCAAGAAGACTAGGGCAACAAGGATTGGAGAGTGGCTTCTGAGAAGAGGAATCATAATTTAGAAGTGTTTTATGTTTGTCGCCCTGACCCAGTGATATTTTCACTATTGGAAACAAATTAAAGCCCTTTACTCACCCGAGTGCAGAGTAACAATAGCACATTGCTATACTAAAATATTAAAGTTATGATACTACAATATTACATTTACGACATTTTCCAGAGTTTTCAAAGCTAAGTCTTATATGACCTTCTGCACAGTATCTTCTTCACAGATTATTACTTGAGTACTAAAAACAAACCAAAAAAATGATGTGCTTTCAAATATAGTATGAGTTTTAAATAGTTTCACTGTGCCCTTAATTGCTTTTTAAGATCTTATTTTTCTCTCTAAACCTGCTGAGTTTTCATTTTCTTCCCTCATCCTTAAAATGTTAGGCTTGCATATTTCTATGTTATCTCAATTGACAACTTGCTCTGGGTAAGCTCATCCTCCTTCTTCCACTTTTCTACATGTTGGTGGTACCTGACTCCCTAACGGTACCCTGTATGTACCCTGTATGCTCTTCGCAACTCCAGATTTCTGCATCCAGCTGGCTATCTAATCACTGTCTTCAGTAAGACATTTCAGTGTACCTCAGACCCATAATGTTCCAAATTGAATACACTGTCATTCAAACTTACCAACATGTTTCTCCTGCTTCCTTAACTGCCTCAGCTAATGGTATCAATACCCAATTACTCAAAGCCAGCACTAGGTGAATAAACACACATTTGCTTCATCCCTGACTCCTCCCTTTCTCTTACTTTCCATTGTCAGCAGAACACTAAATCTTGTCTATTTCATCACAAGTCTATCTCCAAAGTCTGTACACTGCTCTCCGTCTCTACTGCCACAATTGTAAACCAAACATAAGAGGATATTATATGGGACATTTACAGCAGACTGTGATTTTTTGCTTTCATGAATTTCACTAGTGACCACCTAGGTGCTAGTCTAAAGAAAGTTCTCGCCAATCATAGCCCGACATTACCTCAAGGACATACTTGGGGCAAGCAGAATTGCAACAACTAACACTATGATTTTCCTGGACTGCACTACCCTTTCTAATAATGTAATAATGGCTAATTATTAATTATTTTCAAAGCCTTTAGGGTTTCTATGAGTCAAGAGGCATTACCACCTGGCCAGTAGACAACCCCAGCTTCAG
>NW_004567160.1:886816-925166 GCF_000260355.1 Condylura cristata
AAGTCCAGACTAGAAAGGTGCTGAGTAGATGCGCTCACCAGAGGGAACACTGTCAGAATCTCCACATAGAGTCAGAAGCTAGAAGAGTGTTGAGAAGCAAATGCTGGTGCATATGTAAGTGAGTGGACACCTGCATGCTATGTGCACGCAGATGTGTGCAGGCACCACGGGGCTGGATCCACAGGGTCAGAAAAAGCTCAACTTCAGCAAACTGAGCCTGAATGTTCAACATGCTTAACGGCCCCGGCTGAGAGAAGCTGAGAAAACTTGCTTTTTAAAATTTATTTTTCTTTTTTAAAAAATAATATGTGCAGTTTATTATTGGAAACTGTGCTACATTGTATGGCTGAATACCATGCAATTACTATATAAAGAAGACTACTTCACGATGTGAAAATGCTCCACAGTCTGGTTGCCTCATATTTGTATTCATTCATTCATTCCTTTTATCTACTTGAGTCACTTTTGGGGGCCTTCTATAAACAGCTACACCCACTGAGCTAGCAAGAAGCTTGATGCCATCCATAAGGAGCATGTTCTTGTTGTGAAAAATGATTGGGGATCCCCTCACGAGAAACATCTTATGTCCACATGATATGTACAGTTGGATGAGAAGAGGCGAGAGCCTGGATAAAGTCAGGAAGGAGCATGCTCCATTCATCTAGATAGGAAAACCTGTACGTTGGGGTGGTGGTTATGGGAACAT
Organism: Condylura cristata; assembly: GCF_000260355.1. Classification (NCBI taxonomy): domain Eukaryota; kingdom Metazoa; phylum Chordata; class Mammalia; order Eulipotyphla; family Talpidae; genus Condylura; species Condylura cristata. The sequence continues at coordinate 887,523 of NW_004567160.1, forward strand.
CATCATCAATGACTCAGGAAAAAAAGAGCAATGTCTGTGGCATCAGAGAGGTGGATCAAAAATCCTTCACTCTCTCACCTCTCAGGGATTTGATACCAGGACAGTTCCTAATCCTGTCACAATCTCGTATGCCTCCTTCCTACAGTGGGAACCTTAATGAGAGTTACAACCTACAGCTAATGCACATTACTAATGGCAGGGGGAAGTTACTTATTATTGCTGTTATGAATAACAATAGGATGACCTAAGATATATGTTAAGGAAAGAAACTCCGTGGTTGTTAATTAGGTAAGAATACTTGACATCTTAGTTCACAGCAAGGGGGTTATAATATGACTGAGTACTTATTTTGTTATCAGAGGATGGATGTTCCACCTCTCCATCAGAGTCATTGCCAATGTTAAAGGGAAGCACAAGGATTAGGATTTCCTATAGGAAAAGGTTTGGGAAATTCCAGGAGAAGTCAAAAAGTGACCCTAATGGTGTTCCAGTGGTATACACCCAAGGTCCATAAGAGCACACAGGATGATTTCATGGCTGAAATATTTGACACCTTTTGTTCAGGTAGCTCCTGGCCTCACTAGAGGTGAGCCAGCATCCTGAGGGCAAGTGAAAAACTGAGGATGAATGTGAGGAAGTGCCATCACTTCTAGGATGGTGAAGAGGCAGCTAGCTAATAGACTCAACTTGGGGCTTTGTTGGGGACTTATGACCTGAGAAACCCAGTGCTTAAAGGGAGAATCTCCTTCAACCTGTACAGAGCAATCTACTTACTCTGAAAGTGTGGTGGAAAGAGGCTGAGCATTAGCTAGGCATGGGTAGAAATCAGTCAAATAACCTGTCAGCGAGTGGACCTAGTGAAAAAAATCTCCAGATGGCCAAAGAATCTGAGAAAAGCACAAGCTTGCTAATCTGTTTCTCCTCCTGCATTCCTGTTCTCCTTGCCTGCCCAAGTCAGAATTGAGAGAGGTACACTGAACCTGTTTCTTATCCTCACTGTCCAGATTCACTCAACCCCCAAGATGTGTTGTTTCAGTCCTTTGAGTGGTTTTGATATCTACCATCTTCTCTTTGCCCTCAATGCCGTCTCCTACTTCCAGCGCACAGCCTCTAATCAGGTCTTCTGTCGGAACCCCTCCCTTCCCCTGCAGTCCATTCTCCACAGTCTTTGCTAAACCACTAGCCTGACTTCAACTATCTCCTGCTGGAAACCATTCAGCGATATCCCATTCAGTAGTATTGGGATAGTGTTCAACCAACCCTACACCTACCTAAAGTAGTAGTATTAACTCAAACAAGCTTTTGCTTCCTGTTAAATCTCAGGGAGAATAGTCACAAATCATCTTGATTTCACCTGAGGAGGAATAATTTTTAAAAATTTTTATTTATTTATGCACATAGGAACTGGGGTACAAGCCAGGTGTATGGGGGGGCGGTGAGAAGATTCACCAGACACAGAGTGGGAAACAGAATAGGTAGACAGACTGAAATACACTGCTGAGCAGAGCAGTGGGCAAGGCAGGAGAGGTCTGCCAGCCATGTGTGCCACATCCCCAGTTGAGGATTGAAATCATGTTGCAGTGGCTGTAGATAGCTTCATAGCGCTGTGTTGTATACCCGCGTCATCATGTTGGTAAACGCTTTTAGGAAACCCTTATCCCCAGGGATTAGTTTGACTTTTTCACTTTGCAGTGGAATTTTCAGGCTCAGGAAAAACTCTAACTTAGTTGCATAATCAGCTTTCCACTGAAGAATAGAATTACAAGGACCCTGGTCAATGAATTCTCCAAGATAGAAACACAAAGTTCAACCAGCATCCTTGTTGCGAAGAATATGTCCCTGAAGCAAATTCCTCATCCCATGGGACTTTTATTTTATATAGCTTGGTTTTCTGTCTTTCAATGTTGACCATCCCTCAAAGGCAGAAATCCTGATAATTTAATGTTCTTTCCACAAATTCTAACTATTCTTAACAGGTCGATTTTACAAAACAAATAAGTAAAACTAACCCTCTACCAAACTCACCAATGTCTGCTGTAGGTATTGTTATGCTCTAGCTATTGTCCTCCAGACTGTTTCTTCTTGTCAGCTGCCTCCATTCTGCCTTCTGCACCTTTTTCTCCTATAAACTGCTTTTGCAGAGGTCATGAATGGTTTTGTGTCCATTTATTCAGTGATCATATTTTAGCCTTTATCTCTCTCACTTGACCATTTGGAGGCATTCAGCACAGTTGCTCAAGTCCTTCTGAAAATTCATCTCATCAGTGGGAGTCATGGATAATGTCTGCTATGTCATGTGCAATTTGATAGTGGCCTCTTCCTATTCTTTTAGGGAAAAGCAACTGCCAACACAATACTTCCACGTTTATCTTTGGATCTTATGTGTATTTTATGGAGACAGCAGGTTGGATTCTGGTTTCTAATCCAACATGCCACTCTGTGTTATTTCTCTGGTGAGTTTAGCCCATTAGCATTTAGGGTAATTACTGTATTTACAATTCTATTACTGCCTTTTGTCCATTGTTCTGTGGCTCTATTCAGTTTGTAATAGACTATTTATGTTCATTCCTCTGTAGTTTAGATCCCAAGGTCCTAAGGCTTCTTGTAATATTTCCCGGAGTGGGTGTTGGGTAGTAGCTAATTTCTAAACACTGTTTTTGAAACTTGTTTTTCTCCTCATAAAGGAAGGAGAGCTTTGCAGGATAATGTATTCTTGCCTGGGATTTTCAGTTTTGGAGATTTTTAATGTTATTCTGTCCTCTTCTTGTCCATAAGGCTTTTTCCAGAGAAGCCTGATATTGGCCTAAATGGTTTTCTTTTGTATGTTATCTGTTTCTTCCACCTCATCAGCTTCATTATTTTTTCTTTCTTGGACTCTTGGGAGGCTTATTATTATGATTTTTTTGTAGTTTTCCCTTAATTGTGGTAATTTGGTGTTCTTTTAACATGTTGTATGTCTATTTTAATTTCCTTCTTCACATTTGGGAAGTTGTTTTCAATTATTTCCTCAAATAGTTTCTCAGTTTCTTTGTCTCTCTCTTCTCCTTCCATGATTCCTGTGACTCTTATATCTCCTTTCCTAATGCTGTAGGATAGTTCTTGAAAAGTTTCTTCATTCTTCCTTTGTATCTCTCTTCTCTTTTGTTTTTTTTATATCTGTGTCTTCAAGAGTACTGATTTGTTCTTCCACTTCATCTATTCTATTTTTGTGGCTTTTCCCAAAATTTTGTTAGCTCCACCATTGATCTTTTAACATGCTGCACTTCCTTTAATTTCTTATTTGAAACTTCATTCTTATTCTTCAGTTCATTGATTATATTCCTCATATCATTCACTTTCTTTTCTTCACCCTTAAGTTTTCTAATTATAGTGATTCTGAATTCATTATCTGCCAGATAAATTCTTCAAGTCAATGTTCTTGGGATCTGGGGAATGGCTTTCTTTTTGTGGTGTGTTGCTCCCAGAAGAGCTTGCTTGACCATTTGTATTTTACTTTCTCCCCATTGTTTGCTTTTAGGTTCCTTCTATGCATATGGCCACTGTTTCCTTGGTGGGAGTAGGCATGACTTCTTCCTACACCTGCTAGGGTTTCAGGTTTCACTGGGATTGGGGATGGAATGCCCTGCAGCTTCAACTTGGGCATGCCTCTCTGTGCCTTTTTCCCTCCCTTGAGGTGTGCCTTACCTCTCACTGAGCCAAACCAGGACTGGTGGAATACAGTCAGGGTTTGTGATGGCTCTATTGATGTGGGCAGGTCGATGGCTGCTTGCCTGGAGGTCTTAGTGTGCTCTCCATCTGTCCCTTATGTCAGATTTCTCATAACTTTAACCAGATCCTCCATAAAAGCTATTTCAAGTGCTGTTTTTTTGTTGTTGTTATTGCATGCCACGCTGCAGAGGATGTACTTATACAATATCATTTCACATTCCATTTGTCCATCAGTGGGTCAGTGCTTAGAACTTTGATCAAAGGCTGTTCTCTGTATCTCCACTGAGTGTGAGGCTATGGCCTTACAGCACTCTCAAAGTGCACACTCACATTGTGTCATGCAGTGTGATGCAACAATGCATGATATCCATTATTGTGAACTACAAAGGATAGTTGTCAATATCAGCACTCAAAAGGAAAAATAGTCACATCAACAAGAGAAAGCTACATGTGGTATCTATTTGACAACAAAAATACTGTTGCTTCCAGCCCCTATGGGGGTGGGGGCCTACCATAAAATATCTATATGTTCCTATCACCACCAACCCCCAACAGATTTTTTTTCTTTTCCTGGGAGAGATTTCCTAGGACACAGGGCTTTCAGCAGTAATATTCAGTCTTAGGTCCATGAAGGCAGTTGCTCATCATTCAAGTGTTTCACCCAGAATCTTTGTAAACCTTTATTTGAAGATGTGCAACTTGGAAAGACCATCAACTGCAATAATTTACAAAGCTTTATTGTGTGTGCTTGAGAGACTTCATGAGAAAGCTCAGGTGAACATGTGTTAGAATTTGTAAAGATTTTTTTCATCTCAGCCCTAATCCCTGTGGATTTCCCACCACCATTTTCACCCATCTGCCATCACCTGTGTGCTGTTTGCACCCATTTTGAATCTATTACCCTCTCTGCTCCTGTCAAATGTCTCTGGGTTATAGTTGTTTGTTGATTTTTGTTTTTACTTTATTACAGTTGTGTTACATACATACATACATACATACATATATATACACATATATATATACATATACATATAATGAAAAATGTGAACAGAAAGTTATTTTACTTGAATGTAATACAAGGTTATTATAACTAACAAGGAATATAATCCTTCTGCAGAAACAACTACAAAAAAAAAAAGAATTTTTAAAGATTTCCCACACATACGGCTAGGGAGAAAGTCTGGAATTCTGACCCACATGTGAAATAATGTCTTAAATGTTTTTTGATGGTGATGTCATTGTGATCAATTATCTCTGACTGGCACACAAAGACACAAATATCCAAATGTCTTTTCCCAGGGGGCCTCCCTGATGGCCAAGGGGGTAAGTCTCATTGCTTGCACCCCAGGGGCCTGGGGTTCATCCCAGGCCAGGGAGCTAAACCACATATGGGTTAGCAGACCTCTCTTGTTTTGCCCACTTCTCCTCTTAGTCTTGTATGTGCCTGTTCTGCTCCTTACTCTGTCTCTGATGAGTCCTCTCACCCTTTTTCCCCCATACCTATGACCTAAACCCCAGTTCTTCTACAAAAATATTGTTTATTTCCCAGTAAATTTTATGGTAAACACCTGCCTTCAAATAACCAACAGACAATCGACATTCTGAAAAAATAGACATTCAAATAATGAGAACTGGAGGAATACTTTGATCTCAACATGCTGCTCTCTATAGCAATCGAACTACAAAAGAGTTCAGAACTCATATAAAGCATTGCCTATATAATCAATACAAACTGACTGTTAAAGTACAACTTCTTTATTACAATTACTATATATGTAAATATCCATCTATCTATCTACATATATATATATTCCCTCCCCCATCCCTTACACTTGTACTATTTGTGACTATAAACCAGAGACATTCTACGGGGCAGGAGAGGGGAAAAAGATCAAAATGGGGGTGAGAAGAGCACATGGAACTATGGTGATGGCACATGGGTGAAGTGATAGTGGGAAGTCCACAGGGATTACAACTGGGACAAAAAAATATATACAAAATTAAGAATAATGAAAAACTATATAAAATTTTTTTAAAAACCCTAGAACTTTTACCAACTATATGTTAGGTTGTTTTATCATATATAGTTTATGCAGGGGATTAAATAGGGATATATTTCAATTTTTAAATATATGTGGGTGAGTGTGTTGATTTAAATGACCATGACATTTGTAAATTATTTTAATATCATATTGCCATGTAGGTGGTCTCAAGGTTTCGTTCCCTCATCATCCTTCATTTGAAGGGGTTCTGGGAATCAGACAGATTCCTTCAGTTGTTCCCCTGGTTGTTCATTAATGCTTACCCCATTGTAGATCCAGTTTTAGCCATCTTGAGTGTCCAGGAGCAAGGATTGGGCCATACTTATAGAACTAGATGGTAAAAGGACAAGTGTTAGGTGGTAACCGTAGACCATCTTGTCTTCTTCACCTGTTGCCAGTGACTGGGTGACTGGGAGATTTGAGATTTCTTCCAACTACACCTACCAACACAGTAAATCACACCAATGGAGATCAAATGCTCTAGATTTTCAGACAGTCGAATTACATTTTATTATTTTGAAAACTGAGACTTGATTAATGTGTGAAAAAGGACAATTCCATTTTTGTATCCTTATGAGGACTCATATGCTTACTTCACAAATCAAAATGAAGTAAAAAAAATCAGGACTTAAAATTTTATTTGTGGTATGAACTTAGTCATCTAAAACATGTATATGCATAAGAAAGAAGCCAATGTATTGCAGTATGAACAGTGAGAATTTGTGGTTGCCCCGACAGGTAATGAGATAAAATTTGACTTTCTTCTTTATCTCTTTCCACAAATTGTAATTATGTGCCTTTATTAAATCTTTCATGATAGCTCAGAAAATGGTAATACATACTATACCTTATTTTTCTCCATTTTTTTCCTGTATATTTTTGTGAGACATTTAGAGAACTTCCTAACAGCTTCAAACAGCCACAGGTGAACATGTATGAAAAACTCACCCCCCCCAAAAAACTGCACTATTTTTATCATGTCCCTTCTTTCCATTAAAGCTTCTTCTCCTTCCATTCCCTCAGATATCTAATGTATTTTTCAAAGTGTCTTAGAATTATTCGTGTTGTGCTTTACCACTTTATTTTCTTTGGTTGTTTAGATTTCTCAAATGAGTTAAAGTATTCAGTAACTGTCTCACTTTCTGACTTATTTCATTTAGCAAAGTGGACAACATCACCCATTTTGTCCCAAAAGGTAATATTACATTTATTACATCATTTTTAGTAGCTGAGTAGAGTGTATGTGTATACACACAAACATTATACATATATGTGGTATACATATACGTATATATACACTGAGTAGTATATATATAAAGAATATGTATATTCTTTATAATGGAACACCATACCACTTCCAATTTACAAGGACCGATCTCAAATACATACAGACACATACACACACAGGACCACACACAGACACACACAGATTTATAGATACACCATTTTGAGAAATAATCTGTCAGCATTCTTTTCTTCCACCAGCACAGCAATGAAGAGAGGTGTGCTCTTTGGTGGGGCACTGAGGAAAGACTGTCATCCTTTGTTCCAGGGAAATGGATTGTCTGACATAGAAGGATGTTGAGATGAGGCAGATGGTCATAGAGGGAGAAAGTTTCCTCTGCTACATTATTATGGCCTTGCAGATGGTGCTGATTTTTTGTGCCCTTGGTTCTGAAGCCTCAAATCTTTCTATACCACCCCATAATAATCAAAACTGCATTGTACTGAAACAAGAACAGACCCGTGTATTTGAATAGAAAACTCAAATATAAACTCACAGGTTTATGGACATCTAATCTTGGGCAAAAAAGCAAAGAATCAAAGAATAGGGCCCTCCATGGTGGCGCAGCGGGTTAAAGCACTGCACTAAGAAGCTGAAACCACTTCCGCATGAGTTCGATCCCCGCCTGCCCCGGAGGAGACCACATGGCGTGGCAGACCTCTCCTGACCCGCCCACTGCTCCCCTCAGCAGTGTACTTCATCGATCTGCCTGTTCTGCTCCCCACTCTGTCTGGTGAAGTCTTTCACCACCCCTGAGTCTCTGGCCTGTACCCCAGTTCTGTATGCACATATAAATAAATCTTTAAAAAAAAAAAGCAAAGAATATACAATGAGACAAAGAAAGTTAGTTCAACAAATGGTGCTGGGAAAACTGGGATGCTGCATGCAAAAAAAAAAAAAATGAAACTATATCACTTCCTTGCACCATGCACAAAAACAACTCAAAATGGATTAAAGACATAGACAAAAGAATAGAAACCATAAAATACCTGGAAGCAAAGATGGGTGAAACATTACACAACATACACCTCAGTAACATCGTCAAAGATACATCACTCAACACATCGATAGTGAAGGCAAGGATAAACAGATGGGATTACATAAAGCTAAAGAACTTCTGTACAGCAAGAGACATTACAAAATACACACATACATCCCACTGATTGGGAAAATTTTTTCTCACACAATACTAGCCATAAAGAACTGATCACAAAGATATACAAAGAACTGATGAAACTCAACAAAAATAAAGTAAACAACCCCATTAAAAATAGACAGAAGACCTCCCTGGTGGTGCAGTGGGTTAAAGCACAGTACTAAGAAGTTTAAGCCACTTCCGCATGAGTTCGATCCCCGCCAGCCCTGGAGGTGATCCACATGGCGTGGCAGACCTCTCCTGGCCCACCCACTGCTCCCCTCAGCAGTGTACTTCGTCAATATGCCTGTTCTGCTCCCCACTTTGTCTCTGGTAAGTCCTCTCGCCCTCTGTATCTCTGGCCTGTCACCCAGTTCTGTATAAATAAATAAATCTTTAAAAAAAAAATGGGCAGAAGACCTAAAACAACACTTCTCCAAAGAGAAAATGCAGACAGCCAACAAGCACATGAAAAAATGTTCAACATCACTTGTAATAAGGGAGATGCAAATTGAAACCACAATGTGATACCACCTCACACCAGGAGAATGGCACATCTATCTTCAAACAAATGTTAGTGTGGATGTGGAGAAAAAGGAACTTTCTTGAATTGCTGATAAGGAATGCAAGCTAATAGAACCACTATGGAAAACTATTTGGAGGTTTCTCAAACTGATAAAAATGGAGCTTCCATATGACTCAGCAATCCCATTCCTTGATATCTACCCAACAGACAAAAACACTGATTCAAAAAGATACCTTCACTCCTGTGTTTATTGCTGCTTTATTTACAATAGAAAAGACATGGAATCAACCCAAATACCCAAAAGTAGATGACTGGATTAAAAGTCCATAACACAGTGGACTCAGCAATAAAAAAGATAAACATATACCTTTTGCAGCAACATGGATGGAACTTGAAGGGACCATGCTTAGTGAAATAAGCCAGAAAGAAAAAGAAAAAAATCAGATAGTTTCACTCATAGCAGGTGCATAAAGGACCAGGGCGGGGGGGGGGCACGAAATAATAATGAACAACCAGAGACATTTTACAGGGGTGGAGTGGAAAATGGGATCAAAAATGGGGGGGGGAGCGGTGCATGGGACATGGTAATGGCATATGGATGAACTGGAGATGGGAAGTCCACGAGTATTACAATTGAGATGAAAAAAGGCCCAAAATGATGTAAAAATAAGCTATTATAATAAAAAACTAAAAAAATCTTTCTGTACTAAAAATCATTTATTTTCTCTACTAAGCTTACATTTGGGAGAGTTAATAATTACTGATATACTGAATTATATGCTATATATTTATATTCATATAATGAACATCACGTATATTTCTATAAAATATACTCCATATTTTATAATAGAATATATTTAATATATTAAATTTACTCACCTTTTTCATGACATTTTTTTAAAAGATTTATTTATTTATGCATACAGAGCTGGGGTACAAGCCAGAGGTGCAGGGGTGGTGAGAGGATTCACCAGAGACAGTGGGGTGCAGAACAGGCTGACTGAGGAAGTACACTGATGAGGGGAGCAGCGGGCGGGTCAGGAGAGGTCTGCCACTCCACATGTGTCACCTCTTGGACGGGGATGGAACTCATGCTGAAGTGGATTTAGCTTCTTAGTGCTGTGATTTAACCCACTGTGCCACTAGGAAGGGCCCTTAATCATTTCTTTATTTTTGTATGTTTTACATCAGATGTAGTCCCCGTAGAATTTCCATTACCAATTCACCTGTGCACTATCATCTCAGTCTTTTGTGCTCTTTCCCACCTGTGTTAGAATTCTTTTCTTCCCATCTCCCCTGCAGAATGTCTCTAACTTATAACTATCTGTTTATTTCTTTCTTTCTTTATTTATTTTTAAAGATTTATTTATTTGTGCATACAGAGCTGGGGTACAGGCCAGAGACTCAGGGGCGGTGAGAGGCTTCACCAGAGACAGTGGGGAGCAGAACAGGCAGATGGATGAAGTACACTGCTGAGGGGAGCAGCGGGAAGGTCAGGAGAGGTCTGCCACGCCATGTGGTCACCTCCGGGACAGGCGGGAATCGAACTCATGCGGAAGTGGCTTTAGCTTCTCAGTGCTGTGCTTTAACCCGCTGCGCCACCAGGGAGGGCCCTGTTTATTTATTTTTTAAAGATTTATTTATTTATGCATACAGAACTGGGGTACAGGACAGAGGTGCAGGGATGGCGAGAGGATTCACCAGTGACAGAGTGGGGAGCAGAACAGGCAGATCGAGGAAGTAGCTGCTGAAGGGAGCAGGGGGCAGGTCAGGAGAGGTCTGCCCTGCCATGTGGTCACCTACGGGGCAAGCTGGGATTGAACTCATGCTGAAGTGGCTTTAGCCTCTTAGTGCTGTGCTTTAACCCACTGCGCTACCAGGGAGGTTCCTAGCTGTTTATTTTTGCTTAATTTTGTTGTAATGATTTTTTTTTTTTAGTTGCTGTTATCTAATCTGCTCAATTCTTGGCAGGACTATAGAAACAATAGGCTCCTGCTTTGTAAACCCAGCTGGAGTAAAAAGTAATTACAGCTTTTCTAGGTCTTGGGCTAGAGTACTGGCTCTGGACAGTTTATGGGTTATTCCTTTCTTCAACTATTAATTTAAAATTTTGCATTAATTTGCTTAATCATATAACTTTTATAATGAATGGCAGAAAGCATATCAGACCACGTGTCTTGATTTTATTGTCATTGTGAAATTGCTTAATTCCCCATATTCCATTTATATGGTTTAAAGCTCAACTATCCTGTCAGCTTTTGACCCAGAAACACATTCTTGGAAATTGCCCCAGTCAGGTAATTTCTCTCCTTACCAAGTGCACCAGAAGACCTTTGGTAAATCTTCACAGGACCCATTGGAAATGTTGCTCTCCTCTGCCCAAGAGCAAGGATTACTGAACATGTCCTTTCATATTTCCAGGAAATAAAGTCCCTTTACCCAAACCTTTCAGATCTTACTAGATTGTCCAGATAAGAGTAATAGGAATTGGAGAATAGTATATCAAGTATTGCCTTCACCTCTGGGGTTCCCAGCCATTTCCTTTTGCATTATATTCAAGAAAGGAACAGTTCCACTTTGACATTTCTCATCTAAATAGGATTAGCAGGGCTGACAGAGGGCAGGGTAGTATGAATGAAGCTTTCAGTATTTAAAACTTTCCAAAAGTGAAGTTGTATAATGGGGATGCCTGTTTGAAATAATAAATGTAGTTGTATATGTCATTATTTTTATAATAAACACTTCACTATCTGTAATCATAATGATCCTGGGGTAGAAGAAATAATGTATGGAGTGTATGACCCCTTGAAAAGAAGGATGTCATGATGTAGGACAATATGTTTACTGGATCAGAAAAATGATGAAAGAAAAATATTTCCTTCCAAGAAGAAGTGTGGGAAGGGGAGGAGTAAGGAGGAAAAAGAAGAGAAAGAGAGGGGAGGAGGAAGTGCCATCAATAATAGTCCACTTTTGATTGCTAGAAGTTGAAAGCTTTATTGCATTCTATGAAGACAATTCATGTAGAGTGACTATAGAGAGAATAAGCCTGTGTCCAAATTCCTAAGAACAGATCAAAAATATCTTTCTGGCTTCATGGAAGGGTGCATTCAGCAGCTGATTTTTGTTGTAGAGTACACCAGAGGCACACTAATTGAGTTCATGGGATCCTGTAACTTGTTCTGCAGAATGGATATATACACATACAAGATGGGAAAGAATAGTTATTAAAGCATGGGAAGTAAACAGAAATTTTATACCTATTTATCTTTTATCTTTTAAAATTTCTAATTTTAAAGTATGTTTTATGATAAATATTATGTAGCAATAGAATGTCACCAATATATAATTTGCAAGTTAATAAAGTTACATATGTTGGAGATGTGTTCAAAGTCTTTTATTACTGGTACATGTATTAGATTCTTGCAGTTGCTATAACAAATCACTACAAACTGTGGGGTTAGGAACAACAGATATGTATCCTCTTAGAGTTCTGCATGTCAAAATATAAACCAAGGTGTTGGTAGGATTTCACTTTCTCTAAAACCTCTAGGGGATGGTCTTTCCTTTCCCCTTCCCAGTGGTAACACGTGGTGTTCCTTGACTTATGATACATCACATCAACCTCCACCTCTGTCTTCACATGGCATGCTCCTCTATGTGAGTCTATATCTGTGTGCTCTCTCTTTCTCTTTTTAAAGATTTATTTATTTGTGCATACAGAACTAGGGTATAGGCCAGAGGTGCAAGGGTGGTGAGAGGATTCACCAGAGACAGAGTGGGGAGCAGAACAGGCAGATCGACGAAGTACACTGCTGAGGGGAGCAGCGGGGTGGGGGTCAGGAGAGGTCTGCCACGCCATGTGGTCACCTCTGGGGTGGGGATCAAACTCATGCTGAAATGGCTTTAACTTCTTAGTGCTGTGATTTTTTAAACCGCTGCACCACCAGGAAGGACCCTCTCCATTTCTTTTTTTTTTTTTTTTAATGAAGACTGCAGTCATATCAGATTTATGTCCCACATTAAAGCAAGTTGACTTCATTTCAATGAATTGCATCTGCAAAGACCCTATTTTCAAATGATGTCATTTTCTGAGGTTCTGGGTAGACATGAATCTTGGGGACCTGTTATTCAGCCCAGAACAGTACAGTATGTAATACAAATTATCAAGAGACTATTATAGGGAATGTTACACTGCAAAATTTCAGGAGAATCCACTAGTCTGTCCAGAGCAAACTCCAGTAAGAAAGCTGTATTAAAGTTGCATAGTCACATAAACAGGATTCAAACAACAGCACTCAGACTGATGGTACCTATGTGTGCCACCATGATATCACTAAGCTATACCTTTTCCTTCTAGCTCCAGAAATCATTTTATATAGAAGTAAATGACACTTACAATTGACTCAATAATTTCCTGAAATGAAGCAGCCAAACTGCAAGAGTCTAAAGAAACTTTATTCATGGCATGTAAGTGGTCATCCCCTGTCTGCCTTTAGTGTCCACTGGAATGTACAAGGGTAGATTAGTAATGGAAAACATAGGGCACTCTAACACTTATCACACAAGGTTGTGGTGAGGGTAAAATTATGTAATATGAAATATGTAAATACATGGCCCGAAGGCAAAAGGTTCTTAGAAAATATAAACCGTAGTCATGAATTATATTCCTTCCTTACTCAGGAATTTTCCCTTGGATAAGGAGTTAGAAACTTCTCTGGCTTTGCTATTCCACAATTTACCCTTAGTGATTCATTGCACATGTTGATTAAACTTCACTAGTGTTTATATTTTAAAATGATTCCATATCCTTCGTTTAAACACAAGTGAGGTAATACTGTATTTCAACTGCTTTCCTTTTAGGAGTACCTCAATAATTTGAAAGTTTTATAGTCACTATCATTGACATATTTCAACTACATGCTCAAAAAAAACTTATTCACTTACATAGCTCTTGATTTTGACTGCTTAATATGCACAAGACATCATTCTAGTCACCTGATCACATGGCACTAGCATTCTAGTAAAATGATGACAGGATTGGCCCTGGAATTATCATTTGGCCTTACACTAGTATATTCTACAGGAATCAGACAGGACACATTGATTCCCACATTAGTGGGACTGTAATCGGCTTTACAGTAAACTGTCCCCATCTATTACTATATTTTTCTGTTACTATATTTCACAGTAACAAGAATCATAATGTCTTTTTATCTCCCTCTTCCCTGTGCACTTTACAAAACATGTGTATGCCCTGTGCCTCATTTAATTTTCCTGACCATCTTGATGTATATTTATTGTCATTGTTATATGTTATATGTTATGTTAGGAATGCTAAGACTCGAAGAAGTAAAAGTTTTGTGCACTTTTACACAGTTCAGTAAATGTGAGGAAATCAAATTCTGATTGCATATGCCATTTATCTCAGGGATATAAGTAGTATAGTAGAAAAAGCCCTGAGGATTGGTAAAGTTGATGATCCTAAACTAGGGTCTTCATGTCAAGGGGGTGTTTTTGTGTATGTGTGTGTGTTTGTGTGTACTCTTATTTAAAAAAAAAGTGTTTATCAAGAAGAATGAAAGACAATTACCTTTGTTCATTTAATCATGTTTTTACAGTTATGGAGCTCCTACTTCTTACCCACTAGTCTAATGAGTTAATGCCACACCTCGTGACCTTCTGCTCAACTCCACTGGTCTGATAATGAGCAGCCCATATCCTGCCTTCTCAAGCAAAATAACATCAGATTTATCCAATGCTTGTTCCTGCTGTGCAGATATCTCATTGGCAGCAAGGCCCACACTTTATTCCACACGGGACAGGGGAATGTAGTCATGTCTTATCCATAGCCATATTAATATATCAATACATCAATACTCTCTATAGTCTATCAGAGATGGGGATGGGAATAGCGGAGACATCTTGTAGCAGCCAGTCAAGATTTGATTTCTATACCTTAGAAAAGACACAACAGCCCCAATGGTGTCTAGCAGCCACAACCGTGACTTAAAAAAAAAAATTCATTAAGTCATCCTTTCCTTTTGTACAATGTCTGGTTTCCCCATGAGGTTCCCACCAGCAACTCACCTGTGCAGCATCATCATAGTCACTTGTGCTCTTCCCACCCCTGTTCTGGTCCTTTTACCTCTCCTCCCTGCCCTTCATAGCAACACGGGTGGAGCTGGAAGGGATTATGCTCAATTAAATAAGCCAGAAAGAAAAAAGAAAAGATTAAATGGTCTCACTTCTAGGAGGAATGTAGAGAAAACAGAAAAAGGAATCAGAAAAAAAGTAACTATAACAACGTAAAAATCAAATCATCAGGCAACATAGATCAGAGACAAATGGGAGTTTTGACTTTGTTCCCCCTCCAACAAAGCGATACACAAAAATGGGTTCGTGGTGTGGCAATATAGGGCATCTCACTAAAATCTCCCACTGCTTTCCATTTCCACTCTGTTGCCAGCTCTGCTCAGAGAACTGTTTTCAGATAGGTGCCGATATGAGCTACGTAGAGGAGACTCCTAGCATAGAGATCTCACTGAATGTCTGCTCTAGCTACATTCCCCTCGCTCTCCTGGAATGCCCAATTCTGACAATTTTCTTAAAATTGATAATATAGGGACATTTTTCAAAATCTACTTCCTTTGTTCTCACATAGTTTTATCACTGACCCAAGCTTTGTTGGGAATGGAAAAGTACCTAGGTCCTGATTCTATGTGTCAATATCACATACACATAGAAACCTGGGAGAGAATATTGGGTGTCATGCTTACCTTGTCCTTGGGTCTCAGGGTCTGTCCTGGGCAGCCCCAACCCCAGCCTGTGGCAGCACATTGAACTCCCATTGGATGGGGGGAGGGGAGTCGGGGGAATCAGTCTCATAGGGAGGGGAAGAAGGAACCATTCCCTCTCTGCGGCAGCAGCGTGAGCTGCATCATTGGGGCCCAGCATTGAAGTTCTCTGGTAATGACATTCTTCAGGTGTTTTCACTCTATATACTTCGTAGTTACAGGTCCTAGGTTTTATATTAAAGGTTCCAATGCCATTTCACAGGGAGTAATTCTGATTTTATAGAACCAGAGGGAAAATGGGGATGCTGGGAGACCCCTTGAGTGTTCTGGGGTATCTTCACCCTGTTGGCAGTTCAGGGTCACATGGAAGGATTACATTTCTTCTCACTGCTTTACTTTCTCACAGATACATGTTTGTTGTCTTGCATACTGATCTCCTTTTGCCTGTCCTGGCATGTAGGTTCTTTGTTATTTCTTCATCACCCCTGCACATCTATCCTATGTCCTCTTTCTGAGGTGAAATTCTTTTCATTATTGTTTGGAGGAACAGCAGATGCATCTTCTTTCTCCCTGCATTTACATTCCATGGGAGTCATAGAAGTGTTTGTGTAAGGTATGGCAAGGGCTTCACAGCAAAATGGAACAGGAAACTGTAAATAGAAGGAACCAAGAAGCAGGGTAACATGTCTCTGAGTTTGGAGCTATTTAGGCTGGATGCCAGTAGTTGAGTTCTTCTGTGCCATAGGGTTCAAGGGATAACTGCTGCTGCTCAGGACTTGGAAACTTTACAACACACCCTCAACTTTTCTACCATACTATAACTTTTCTTCCACTATCTGTGGAAGGTGTGTGTTTATGTGTGTGAGAGAGACAGAGACAAACAGAAACAGAGAGAAAACCTATCAGAACATTAAGCTTGTCTATTATAGATTTTAGAAATGCAACTTTAAACTTTTTCTTTCTCAAATGTGGATACTTTTGGACATAATTTATTTCATAATTTATTTCACCCTTCTCATTTGTCTGTGTGTTTGCCTTGTTCTGTGTACCTGTTTTTGTAATGTGTATTGACTTCTAGGCATGTGTGTGTATATGTGTATTTACATATATTTCTGGGTGTTATATGCCATTTTGAGACTTTTTCTAGCGTGTGTGTATTTGTTTGTGCATGGCACATGTGAAGGATGTTTAGGTATATACAGTTGTGGGTGCAGAGGGATGTACATATGGTTAGTGGGCACCCAGTTGTAAGTGTACACCTGGGTCTATGTCTGTGTCTATGAGAATGTAAGTCTACAGGCACACATACTGTCAGAAATGAAAATTGGGATGATGTGCCACCTAGAAACATGCATGAGGTAGTTGTCTGTATATATGAACACCTTTGGTAAGACGTTGATGTCTTTCTGCCTAACCTGGAAGGCAAAATGGAGATGTCACCTGCTGAGGGAAGGAGACTTACTTTATCACTTTTGAGTCTCAGAATATGCCTGCCAGAACTCCACCATCAATGAGTTGAGAGTGAAAGCTGGGGTAGGTGAAACAGGAAGACCTGTTAGGTGAGAAGAGTCACAGGAGTATATAAAATAAGGGATGGTGAGATAGTCCCCCAGTAGTAAGTTGAAGGTGCTGGACTGGCCCTTGGTATACTGGATATGTAAGCTGTTTGAGTGACTAGGGTGTGAGAAACAGTGGAAAGATCCAGGGGAAAGATCCTCAGGGGCAGTGGATAATAGGATGGGCTGTAGTCACGGTGCACGGGAGAGAGCATGTGGAGAGGGTGGTCTTTGTCAGAGGATGAGAAGAAACAAGAACTGATTTTCAAGAAAATGTTGGATTGTGATGCCACCTCCACTTACCTGAGCCTGGGGGTCAAATTTATTTGGACTAATCTCCAAAGCCGAGTACTAGGGTCTGTGCGGCTGAGATGTTCATCCACTTCACCAGCCTTGGTTGATGTATGGGGTGACTTTGATAATTAGCCTCGGACAAAGAGGTTACATCCTATGTTTGAAGCTTCTTGTTTTTGGTACTTGCTTTTGCTCTTTCCTTTGAGGAAAACAATTTTGTTCTGTATAACCTCAAGGTGGAGAGGACACTCTACAAAAATCCTGGGGTGACCAGAGCTTGGGATCAGCCTGTTCCTCTGAACTATCCTGGGCAGTTTCAGTTTTTAAAACTGTTGTTTCCCCAAATAGGCAGTTTCTCCTCAACAATGCACCAAAATGTATATCTGTAAGTATACAAATATCTGTGTGTATGTGCTGTACACTGCTATGTCAGGGTTTTAGACTTTCCAATTGTGTGGTACACTGTGTTGGAGACTGAGGACTTGTTTATAGGTAAACCTGATTGTAGGAAAGGAGATGAGGGTTGTTAGGGATTCTTCAATGCCATGTACCTCTGCACAGAATTCAGCTTGACTCAGATACCTGACCTGGGAAATATATCAGCTGCTTGAAGATACTGTCTACATTACAAGAATTGTCATCCCAGATTCTGAAGCTCTCTCAAGGTCTTCAAAATTGCTTTCTGGACACTATGCTTGCTGAAAAGAAAGGTGTTGACAGCAATTTGTGTCATCATTTTGGGATCCAAGTCACGAAAGCTATGGGAAACTTCGCAGAGGAGTCTGATGAAGTCAATGATGCTACTAGAGGGGACCCTGAATCAAGGTAATTCTTTTTATCTATGTACAAAAAAAAAACATGTTTACAAATGCATGAGTATGTTGAGCAAATATACATATACACATTCACATACACATTTCATATATCCATAGTTGCTATTCAATTCTTTATCACCTTTATTAGAGCTATCATCATTATCATCTTCTTGACTACACATTGAAAGTATACACACAAATACTAGCACAAATAATTACTCTCTGAATGGTAGGATTAAAGATAAATATTTCCCAACCTCTTTATACTTTCAGAGTTTAAAGAAATGTGAGTAGTGTGCATAAATCCTTCTTACTGTCATAAATACAAAAAGCTGCAAAATAAGTTCTATTCTTTCTTGAGCATGGGCTCACCATCAGTTTCGGGCACTATGATGTCTTCTTGAACTTCTGTAGTGCTTCCTATCCACACAACTCTCTTGACACCTGTCATCTGTTGAATGATTTGGTATTTCCTCCTTGTACTTGCAACTTCGTGTTATTTAATGTCCTTCATTATAAAAAAAAAACATATTTTGTAATAATCCCCTTGCAATAGCAACCACTGGCTGAATGTCTTTGATGGGTCAGGCACTATGCCAGAGAACAGACAAAAAGGCAGTCTGTGAACACTTGCTGCTTCTCATAAGAGAAGATGTGCAGTGAGAACATAATTTGATAGAACATGTTTAGAATTCTCTAGAATTTATGATGAGTCACTATGATGTTGTAAAGAAATTGGGACTTGTATTTTGTGTGTCGCTGCCATTGTTCTTTTTGCAATTATTTCATATACCTTCCATTATACAAATGTATTGATCAATGAATGATGGATTGACAAAAAGAAAACAAAAACAGATACTTTTTTTTTTTTTTTAACCAGGTAGTTTGGGAATCAGCAGTCTGGGGACCTTGTGAAGATAAGCTGATTTGTTTTCCATGAGAAAAACTTAATTATTTTCCATCGCATATCTATAAAGCAGGAGGCATTATTCATGTTTTGGTGGTATACATGGAGGCTGACACAGGTTAGAAAACCCAACTAGGTCCCCAAGCTATTGAATAAACTCCTTGGTTATGGGATATTGCCTCTTGCATCATTTACCTCAAAGATTGCTCCAGTGTTGCCTATCACTTGTTCATCTTATAAAGACTTCACAAATATTAACTACACAATCCTGGTGACTGTCTCCATCTCACATTATCATATGGGCTGATGATGCTTCAGGACCAGCTTGACAGCAGCTTTATTGCAGCCTCTGCAGCATGACAGGGGAGCATTTCAGAGAAGCTAATCTCAGAACAGTATACAGTTCCAAGCATGAGAAACCAGAATACAACGATACTAAATATTTATTTTCACAAGAATGGGCACCTAAAGGCCTTAATCATTGTTTCTGGGTCAGAGCTACTGACATAGATAGAAGATGGATGTATGTGTGCCCTGGAGGATCTCATCTATAAAATAAGAAACCCTTCAAATCTGGGTCTCTGATTGCCCCACCCCCATCTCTTCTTCCTCTTCCTTTCTTCCCACAGAGTCTGTTCTCATTCTCAGTGTCTCATGGCTATTCTTCTCTGGGGATAGGACTCTATAACCTGTGAAAATTGTGAAAATCTTACCTGATCTCACTCAGGCTTACCTTGTAAGTGGGACTCTAGTTTCCATGAGGCTCACTCCTTGGTGTCATATCAGAGGTTATCTTTTACCAGACAAGTTAGTAGGGCGTGGGAAGATGAAAGAATGAAGCTGACTATAAAAAAACCCCAAGGAGAAAAAACAGCCTAGATGCATGCTTGTGTGTGTGTGTGTGTGTGTGTGTATACCATCAGTCCAAGGGCCAGTGTCCCAAATGGCACAGTAGCCTTTTAGTTTGATCAGAGCTGTCAATGTCCTCAAGGGGTCTTTCTTTGGTCACACCACAGGCCTTCAGGTAGTAAGGGTATTCTAAAAAACAATGAAAGGGCAGTTCTGTGGCTGGAGCTGAGCCAGCCTTCAGAGGAGGGGTCTAAAGCAAGTCAAGATCACAGGGCTCTGGCACTCAGCCCCAGAATCATAACAGACACCACCACTGAAGCAGCAGTGTCTTATTGGAAATTGAGACACATGCCCAGACACACTGACTATGGTATGGTCATTTTAAGCAGCTATTGTGGGGAAGCACGTTATCAGTGTAAAGGGGCCCCAAGACTAATTCAAACTGTGACTTGCAGAAGGTTTGAGCCAGACTGAGCTCAAAACTTTACTCATCCAACTGATTCCTAAGGGACCTTAGTTAATCCATTTGGCCATCCTGTGCAGTACATCTCTGCTTACAAAATAAAAGGGGTTGGAGTATTAAATGTTACTGTGGTGCTCTGAAATGGGCCTGGCACATAATACATATTCAGCAGATAAGGAGACTCAACAAATAGAAAGCTCGCTAGAGAAGTTCATGGGTGTTAGAAAGTTTAACTGCCTTCTACCCATAAGAGTAATTACATGATTTGAAATTGCTTGTGTATGCTCTAGCCCTCCTCTTTATGTATGGTCCAAGTGTCCTGCCTACTCATAGCTAGTTTTCCAACAATTCTTTCTGTGCCCCCTCCCATCCTGTCAATTTTACTCCTCTCCACTGAGCACTTCCTTTCAGCGCAATGCTGTTTCTTCCATCTGAGATATTCTTCTGACTCCCTTGTCCCCATTAGATGCAGCCAGGTTTCTTTTCTTCTCTTTGCCAAAAGAGTCCTTTCAAGACTTCACTACACTCACTGACTCCTCCCCTCCTACCCTCTCTTAAACCATCCATAGCAGGTTCCAATTCTATGTTCTATTCAAGGACACCTGGAATGCGTGCATTGTGAAGTCCAGTGGTTTATTCTCACGCCTTTTTTTTTTTTACCTGATATCAACACTTTGAACATAGTTAACCACTGCCCCTCCCTTGACACACCTTGCTTCCAGACTGCACTCATTCTCTATCTCTGTTTACAGTTTCTCAGTCTCTGCAGATGGCATCTTCTCTAATCACTAATCTATCCTGCAGAGCCCTGTTCATGCTCTTCTGCTTTTCTTTATGTACACTTACCCCTAACCAGACCTCATATAGTCTCATGACTTTTGAAAGCCATCTGTACGTCTTAGGCACAGACTTTCGGCCAAATGTCTGACTTGTCGATACAGATGAATGTTAAAGAGCTATCTTTTTTTCCTTTTCGTAGAACTGGGGTGTAGGCCAGAGGTGCAGGGTGTGAAGGATTCACCAAAGTGGGGAGCAGAACAGATGGATTTATTGAAAGAGCCCACTAAGGTGAGCAGCAAGTAAGACAGGGCAGGTCTGTTGCACCATATGTTGGTTAGCTCCCTGGCTATAATGGTGATAGCATTGAGACTTAAACTCTAGGCTGCCAGAGAGGCCCTCAAAGTGCTATCCTAATTCAACACGCTCAGAACTGAATTTCTGATATCTTACCCTACTATCAACTGTCCCAACATCCCCCATATCAGTTCAGCCATTCCATTCTACAGGTTGCTCTGACAAATATCTATGGAGTCAGACTTAACCCTTGTAACACTCCACAGCCAAACGACGAGGAATTTTATTAGGTCAACCTTTGGATATATCCAGAAACTGAGCAATTCTCACCATTACCTACCGTTACCAGGATAATCCCACCCAACATCATCTCTATCTTGACTCATTATCATTGCTTGCTACCTGGTCTCTCTATTCTCACACACGCCTATTTTCACTATACATCCAGTGCAGGCTGTAGCAGAAGCGATCAGTTAAAAAAGTAAGTTAGTAACAGTTGTGTTACTCCTCTGCTCACCTCACTGCTTCCCTCCTCCTGCCCACCATATTTCACTACAAGCAAGAACCAGGTTCCTTAAAATAGTCTACTAGGACCTACATAATGTGGGATTCTGTAAATCCCTCTGACCTTACCATCTACTCTAGTCCTTTTTGCTCACTCCATGCCTGCTCCTCCAACTTTCCTCAAACATGCCTAGCACTCCTCAGCTTTGAAAACTTTGTACTAACTGATCCTTCTATCTGAATATGTCCTTTATAAATCACCTCTTTCATTTCTTTTCTCAAATGTCACCCCTCCAAAGAGGGATAGCCTGACCCCCATTTAGTTTTGAATTTAATACTCCATTTCTATCTTGCTATTTCTAATCTGCCTTACCCTACTCTAGTTGAGCTTATAACCAATCCACTCCCCCCCAACTAAATTACTTATTACTTTCTAAAGTACTGTATGATTTTTTTATTTTAAAAGTCTGTGCAAGGGACCTTGCCATTTGTTCATATATATTCACATGTATCCCATGGAACTGTGACTGTCACAAATGGACCTATGTGTTGAAGGAATAAGAGGATGAATTGTTAGATAATCACAACATTCAATATAATATAGGCCCAGGTAGATGCTGACCAGTCAAGAACTGATCTTCACTAGCTGTTCATGGGTTCTAGCTACCCCTCTAAACCACCCTGTGTGAGCTTTGTACCTATTAACTGATGAGCAAGCAGGATATGATTGCAGTCCACTTTTCCTCACCAAATCCTGCTCTCCAAACCCTGGATTGTTCTAGAGTTATTCTTCTTTATGGCTTTGACTGAACTGACACCTCTGTTGTCAACCCTCACACAGATTGCAAAGAAATTCCATCAGCTCTGTGATGTTTAAGTGTTTCATGGCTTACAAGCCCTAGAATAACCTGTAAACAGGTCTCCGAAAATCTTCACACCAATCTCCCTTCCCTATTACCACTATAACTTCAAAATTATTTCCTTTGGAAACCTGGAATTCTATGCTTCTGCCAAAGGAAGGAAACAGAGGGATCCTGACAGCTACCTACCCCACGGGGACGAATGTGAACTCAGACAGAATCCATATCTGCTTTCACCATGGCGTGGCTTCACTCTGTACATGTTGCTGAGGTCACAGTCACAACACTAGGACAAGGAGTAACCCTCTAGCCTGTATTTTTGCATAGGTAGATACCTACCGCTTGCTGTCTGTGAATTCTATGCTAGAAGCATAGAATTCCAGATTTCCAAAGGAAATAATTAGCCCAGGCATTCTGCTTAAAGAAAGAGTTTAGCCCAGGCATTCTGCTTAAAGGAAGAGTTTGCCCACCCATTCATTATGACTTCTGGATTGGAAACAGCAGCAGTAAGCAATGTTGCAGTTCTAGAAAAGATAGTATTTGGTTGGTTCACTCCATGGTAGCTAGGACCTAGGACTTGAGGATTGATTGCGTGGTCAGCATGGAAATATTTCTGAATAACATATGCCATGGATATGGACTTGTCTTGGAAGTCAATATATTCATTCTACAGGGAGCAACCCCTCAAAGATGCTTTGACCATCGGGACTGCAACAAATCAGAATAAAGTGACATCTTAAATTACTTATATAACTTTATTTTCTTATGTCTCCTTGCCCTACCCCAGAATGTTCATCTCACCCTGGGTTGTGGTAGAGTTTGAAGACAGAAGATTTCCCCAAGGCTGGATGGAGCTCCAAGTTTGTTGTTTTAATAAAACAGTGTGGGTTTTAGACATGGCCAGCCCAAGATTGTCACTGACTACCAGGTGACTCTAGCCACTTACTTTTTGTATTTGACCCTGAGTATATTTTTATAAACTTGGCCTGGTGGGCCCTACCTTACTGTACTGTTGCAAAAGTTAGACAGTGCATGAACACAGCCATCCAAGTGCCTGGTACAATTTAGATATTCAAGAATTGGCAGCAGCTCTTATTGCTATGCATTGGGGAGTTTCACGCTCTCTGTCCCTGAGCTCCTTAAGTAACTAAAGTGTCCTAGGACCCACTAACTCAATCCATTCAATCAGAGGCATTCTGGCAAGGAAAGCTGCAGCTTTTCTATTCGTTTTGTGGAAATTCTGCTGGGCTGTGGCCAGTTAAATTTGCAGATTTACATAGCAAGAGGCTCACATTTTATGTCCCATCTGGATATTGCTCAAAGCTCAAGCAATTTATGCAAATGATACAACAGGGAAGACATAGCATCAATCTAAATGCCCAAAAGTAGATGACTGGATTTAATTAAAAGATGTGGTACATGTACACAATGGAGTGTTACTCAGCAATCAAAAAAGATAAAGTCATGCCTTTTGCAGCAACATGGATGGAGCTAGAAGGGATCATGCTTAGTGAAATAAGCCAGATAGAAAAAGAAAAATACTGGATGATTTCACTAATAGCAGGAGCATAAGGGATAGGGGGAAAGGAAAAAAAAAAGCAATTGTAATAAAGAAAAAATGAAAAACAATGAACAACTATATACCAGAGACATTTTATGGGGGTGGCGTGGGGAATGGGATCAAAAATGGGGTGGGAAAGATGCACGGGACTATGGTGATGGCACACAAGTGAATTGATGGTGGGAAGTTCACAGGGATTACATTCGAGATAGAAAAAGGCACAAAATGAAGAATGATGTAAAAATAGTTTAAAAAAATTTATGTAAATGAAATAATGAATATTTTCTTTTTCTTAGCCATTTTCCAGAGCCCCTTTTCCCTGCCTCTCCCTCAGCCCTGTCATTTATTTCACAGCCACAAGAAATCCTGCCCTTGTTCAGCCTTTACCCAATGAAATAAAGGTTAACTCTTTGTAGTACCAATATAGTGTGTTGTAGGACTAGGGGTAATGAGACACAGGAAACTTCCAAGTCAAGAAGTGAACTTTTTGTACATCCCTGTGGAGCCTCCTGCCTGAAGCTTTCAGGATTCCAAGTCATGTCTTTTATAGTGCAACTTGAGGTTTATGCCCACTTTCTCTGGTCTTATACTGGCTTCTACTGGTTCTCCAGCTGAATGAAGCTTCTTGGCCCAAGCCTGAAAACAACCATTTTATTTGGCTGATTATTTCCACCAGAACTCAAGAAAACATGGGTTTGGGAAGGTTATTATTTCTTCTCTTGAACTAGGTGGCACTTCCTGTGAAATGGGGAGTAGTCTTACTGCCCTAGCAGAAATATGTGGCAAGCCTTTAGTACAGAAGAGATGTTCAATAAATCTTCGCTTTGCGGGCCCTTTCCCTTGCCAGCTGACTGACCTGAAACTGAATGACTTCTTTGAGCCCCTTTCTGTAAAAGGGGATGAATTAAGTTGCCCTACTTCCCAAAAGAGTTGGAAGCTGCACTTGAGTAACTAAGACCGGTCCCACTGACCTCACACATTTCTGTTGAACACATACACCTGAGAGTGCTTTAGTTGACAGAGACAACACCAGCTTGCCCTGTGGGAAAGCATTCTGGACTTGCAGGGAAAGGTCATAGGGGTCTAGGATCTATCACTTGCCATCCCTGTGGCTCTAGGCAGGACACTTACTTAGTAATCTGAACCTCAAACTCACAACCCACTACCCCTGGAGATGGTATTGGCAAACATGCTCCCCCATCCAGCTCAAGCAACATGTCTTTGAATTTTTACAGCCTCAGTAGCCATCATACTGCCTAAATCATAGAAGGCCTTCGCTAATGTCTTGCCTGAGGAATGAAAGTGGACCTGCTGAGCAGGGTCATAGTTCCTACTTTTGCTTGAACCCTCAGCTTTCATGCTGATGTTTATGGGACCCTGGACCTTTGCTAGAAAGTCACTTACTAGCCTATCTTGGCCCCAGTGACTTTACCTTGCACACAGTTGGAAGCAAGTTGAGACTGGAGGCAGAGAAAGAATGTACCCTGCTGACTCTTTTATGTGAGGTAGCCGCTGTTCCCTGTGAGGCCCATAAGTCTAGGTGAGACTCCCTTTCTTGGTATTCCTTCTACTAGGACTTAGGCCATACAGGTTTGGACTCTAGGAACAAATGTGGTAAGCTTTGTGGTTGACCAGAGTTGCTAAGAATGTGACAGGACTCCACAGCTCCTGATATGCTGCCGGGGGAAGAAGCCCCTCAGAAGAAAAGGGTTCAGAAGCTCCTGGTGTTAGAATGGATTAGACAGCACTGAGATCCTTAGTACGATGAGGTAAGAAAGTGTGACATCTCCTGGAGGTGGAAAGAAACCTGATGCCACATGACTTAATACAATCTGGACTCACTACACTGAGACCAGAGGAAAGTTAAGAGTCTTAACTCTCAGAGATACCCCACCCTCCTGTGCATGGGCATGCATACACATGTACATCCTCACCCCCACACATAACCCTACGTACTTTAGAAACAATCTGTGCACACTAACAAAATCTAGCTGAGAGAAGTGCCAAGTTACCTTACACAGATTGAACCTTATTTCTGGCTCATCTAAGAACTTATGCTTTGGGGGGAAATCCTTTTTCTTATTCCAGGATTACTATTATTATTAATCATTTTCATTCTCATCAAAATCAACTGGAACTCCCAACTTTTGTCAGTCTAGCCCTTGCTCACCTCTTCCCCACTCCATTTTCTTTTCTCTTGACTCCCCTTGATCTAATCTTAATAGCTCGGTGAAGAATTTGCTTTTTCCCCTTAAGGCCCATGCTGCCTTTAGTGTCTCCATATTTACTCCCTTCCTCATCTCCATTATTATTTCAGACTTAAGGTTTTCATCTCACCAGGAATTTTCTGTCTCGTCTTTTTAGATTCTGCAGTATATTACAATGTCTTTTCTCCTTCAACCTTTCTTATCTCAAGCTGATTTCAGAGTATTTTCCATTTCCACAGCATCCTATGATGTTCCTTTCCTCTTGCCAATGTCCCCACCCTTGTGCTGGGTTAAATATCAAAAAATTGCCTAATACAAATATTTTCATACTGTGCTCTGATGTCCCTTTCAATTTCCCACAAGTTTACTTAAAATTATCTTGGATTTTCACAGCACCCAAGATCTTTCTCTTTCCCACCCCATCAGCCACATAACGTTTTCTACGTTTTCATGGCATGCCATGCTTGCTCCCTATTACACATTTACCACAATTTACATATTTGTCTGTCCATGTAACCTAGAAAATTCTTTAAAATTGATGGCTGTGTGCTAAGGAATATCCCCAGAATCTGCACTGGCATCTTACACATAACTAATGTTTACTTAATAAATGAACAAGGTGTCCTTGTCATTATGCTTTTATTTTTTTTCTATATTCTGTAGTAACTAAGCAAAATCAAAGTAAATATCGGTCTTCTTACACTACAGCAGACACAATGGCTTTCAGAAAGGCCAAGTACAAACCAAATCCCCTGTCCTTTTACCTTTTCTGCATATTTCAAACTTTAAAATAACACCCTATTTCCATGATATAAATTACTAGATCACTGAATATGACAGTAAGACTTCATTTTATAACATTAGCAATACTATTATACTAAATCTCAATGAAGGAAAAAAAAACCCTCTTGCTTCAGTTATATTTTAAACATAGTGTGACCTTAATCAACCTCATGTATTAAAACGAATAAAATTTTACAATATCCAAAGCAAACTCTCCTTTTTGCAAGTTAAACATTAGCACTTATCACAAATATCAAATACAATCAAATATCCCCCTTCCCAGGCATTTACAACTCGGGACCCAGGTTATCTAATCCTTGGGGTACCTTTGTTGCTCTTTCCAAATCCCCCCGAGGGTTTTTCCCAAATTTACCTAAGGCACAGAGTAACCCCCTGCACCTGAATTGAGGATAGCCTCAACTTCTGCATCATCGTCTGAATCCCAGTCGTAATTACACGGCCAGTCCTTGGAGCATCGGTTGCGCACTCTCGCCACAAAATGCATGACTTTCAGCTTGCTTGATTCCACATGTGCTCTAGGTCCCCAGAAGAACTCATACTCCACGGGACTGCTACGAGGCACCGGCTTATAAATCAGGTACCCTCTACGCACAAATTCTTCCGTGACGACCTTCTTTGGATCTCCAAAGATGCTGTGCTGCCGGCCAGGCTGCATCCCCAACTTCCCCAGCACTTTCCAGACCAGGGCCTCCTTGGCGCTGTTGCCCATGATGAAGATGAGAGCTAATATGGACATCAGGAGACTTTTCTTGGTTCCCTGAAAATTGCTCCGGGCTACGGAGGGCTTTTGAGCTTGAGCAGAGCTTGAGGCTTCCTCAGGAGTGGTGGACGTCTCCTCCGGAGTGGTCGGGTCTTCCTCAGGGCCGTTTAGTTCGTCCCCGGAGGTGTTCGGGACCTCAGAGGCTGCCACCCGAGTCTCAGAGGTTTCTGAGGCCTGGATCTTACGATTATTGCGGTTCTCTTCTGCAGCCCTAGCGTTGCGACGGCGCCTACTCTTCCGTCCCCTAGGCATGTCTCCTGCTAGGTGCAGAGTCTACAGCAATCCTAAGAAGGATGTCTGTAGTCTCTGCTGAGCGCAACTATCTCTACCTTTACAGGGTGCAGCTGCAGACGCCACAAACGTCAACAGTCTTTGTAGCAACGAAACAGATGTTCTCAACCACAAAGCTCACTCCCACGCAAGCCGACTGCAGCAAGCAACCACCGCCTGCACTCACCCCACCCACAAGCGCGCAAGGTTTAGCTAACTTGGCTCCGCCTTTCCTGCCACGCACTCACCTAACTCCAAAGAGGAAGTGGGCGGTTCCTCCACCCAGACTTCCGCTGTCACTTATGAAAAGGAGCAGACCACTGCAAGGGTGGGAATAGGGGAGAAAAGACTGCTAGGGATTCCCGAGGGCGGGGGGAATGCAGAGGAGAAATAAACGGCTTAGAATTCCTGTATTTTTCAGTCAAGGCTGGGATGTCTTGGGAAGGACTGTGTCTCTATTCCATTGCCATCGAAGCAGGCTGAATGGGGGGGGGGGTAATTTATTTTTTAGGGATGGGCTTGGAGGTAGGAGGGAAAGGTTATTCTTGCTAGAAATTAACTAATCCAGGTCTTCTTTGGTGTCATGAGAACACAACATTCATTCACTTGCTTTGATTACAGAAGCTGGCTACGTGTATACTAATTTATCCGCGAATCTACCTAGTACCCAGGAAAGATAGTTGTGACTGAAGGACTGGGTAACGAGAGCAGATGGCTCGTAAATGCTACCAGTATGCCAGGAATGGCAGCTTTTAAAATGTTAAATATTCACAGTGTTATCAAACTGTGCACCCATTGCAACAGATTTGCATTTGTACAGCTGCACTGAAGAAGTAGCTATTGTCTAGCAGGCCACCTAGGAAGCAATTAAAAAAGAAACAAAGGAGAATATGATTGGGTCTTAAGGTGGCTGCCAAGGGGATAGAAAAATTTAAAAAGGCATTTCAGATGTGATCACTGATTAGCTTTAGGAACTGACTCTATGGAATTTGGAGGGGAAGAGAGGTTGATGGAGTGCAGGTTGGCTCCACGGTCTCTACACTCCAATCTACCTGAATATCTACTCCAATCTACCTGAATATCTGATTTATTTCTCGTCGTCTTTTTCACTCCATAATCTAAATCTAATTTAGAGCAAACTCTGAACATTATTAACTCTGGGTCTTTGATCACTGTTTCCAGTGCCTGAAATGCCTTTTCTCGCTCATCTTCAACTATTTAAATTTCATATTCCTGTTCAGAGACCTATTATTCCCTAAAATTTTCCTTGTTTTCCCCAAAAAAAGTAGTCAGGCAATTTTTGTTTCCCTGAGGGAGAAGGCTGTTACATACATTCTGTATCTTATGGAATTACAAGATAATATCTTGCATAAATAATTTCACATCATTGAGTCTTTGTCCTCTCAAGAATTTATATGGTTGTGATAATGAAATGAGATAATAAATAAATAATGGTTATCACAAAGAAAATATGGATTTTGCCTCTTAAATGTTTCAAGAAGTATTTAAGAGTGGACTTTAATAAATACATATAGAAAATAAATGCTTGGATTACTGAGGGTATTGTGGGGACAAGAGATAAGGCAAAGATAAAATAATAAATTGTCAGATTCATGGGAGCAATAACAAGTGAATATGAAAAAATACTTTTGACACATGAGCCACATATACATAGTTGTCATGCCACTTGTAGAATTTTGACAGACATAAACCATCCTCAAACAAATGTTAGAAATGGAAAATGACTCCAATTTAAAATACTTACAGAAAGAAATTTGAAAGAAGAAGATGTCTTCCTGATATCTTAAAACATAATTTATTTTTTGAAAGTCACTTTTTTTGTGCTTGCTGGAGGACCTATAAGCAAATTATATACACAGTACTGTGCTATTCTGGTAAGAATGTTGAGAGTAGGGTACTTGAAATTTTCTTAGCAGAAGAGACAGTAATTACTAACTCTCATATGTAAGCTTAGAGAAAATAAATAAGGTACAAAGAGATTTTGAGGCATCAGAACCAAAGGCACAAGGCCACGGTAATATAGTAAAGGAAACTCTCTCCATCTAGGAACTCCTGCCTCATTTCAACATCCTGCTATGTCTGAAATCCATTTCCCTGGAACAAAGGATGACAATATTTCCCCAGTGCCCCACCAAATAGCACACCTCTCTTCATTGCTGTACTAGTGGTAGAAAAGAATGCTGACAGATAACTTCTCAAAACTCTGTGTCTGTACCTCTGTGTGTGTGCTCCTGTGTGTTTGTGTGTAGTTGGGATGGGTCCTTGTAAATGGGAAGTGGTATGGTGTTCCATTATAAAGAATATATATACTGAGTTCCATTATAAAGAATATATATACTGAGTAGTGTGTGTGTGTGTGTGTGTGTATACACTACTAAAATGTACACAGCTACTAAAAATGACATAATATTGCCTTTTGGGACAAAATGGGTGGGTATTATCGAGCTAAATGAAATAAGTCAGAAAGTGAGACAGTTACTGAATACTTTAACTCATTTGAGAAAGTTAAATAACCAAAGAAAACAAAAGTGGGGAAGCACAACAAGAATAATTCTTACACACTATGAAAAATACATTGGTTACCTGAGGGAATGGAAGAAGAAGAGGGGTTAGTGGAAAGAAGGGGCTCAATAGAAATAGTGGAGTTTTGGGAGGATGAGTTGTTCACACATGTTCCCATATGGCGGTGTGAAGCTCTTATGAAGTTCTCCCAAGAGTCCAAGAAAGAAAAAATAATGAAGCTGATGAGGTGGAAGAAACAGATAACATACAAAAGAAAACCATTTAGGTCGATATCAGGCTTCTCTGGAAAAAGCCCTATGGATAAGAAGAGGACAGAATAACATATTAAAAATCTCCAAAACTGAAAACCCCAAGCAAGAATACATTATCCTGCAAAGCTCTCCTTCCTTTATGAGGGGAAATATAAGTTTCTCAGACAAAAACAACAACAAAAACAAACAAACAGTGTTTAGAAATTAGCTACTACCCAACACCCACTCCGGGAAATATTACAAGAAGCCTTAGGACCTTGGGATCTAAACTACAGAGGAATAAACATAAAGAGTCTATTAGAAATTGAATAGAGCCACAGAACAATGGACAAAAGGCAGTAATAGAATTGGAAATACAGTAATTACCCTAAATGCTAATGGGCTAAACTCACCAGAGAAATAACACAGAGTGGCATGTTGGATTAGAAACCAGAATCCAACCTGCTGTCTCCATAAAATACACATAAGATCCAAAGATAAACGTGGAAGTATTGTGTTGGCAGTTGCTTTTCCCTAAAAAATGACAAGAGGCCACATGGCTATCAAATTGCACATGACATAGCGGACATCCATGACTCCCATTGATGAAATGAATTTTCAGAAGGACTTGAGCAACTGTGCTGAATGCCTCCAAATGGTCAAGTGAGAGAGATAAAGGCTAAAATATGATCACTGAATAAATGGACACAAAAGCCATTGTTACCTAATTAACAACCACGGAGTTTCTTTCCTTAACATATATCTTAGGTCATCCTATTGTTATTCATAACAGCAATAATAAGTAACTTCCCCTGTCATTAGTAATGTGCATTAGCTGTAGGTTGTAACTCTCATTAAGGTTCCCACTGTAGGAAGGAGGCATACGAGATTGTGACAGAATTAGGAACTGTCCTGGTATCAAATCCCTGAGAAGTGAGAGAGTGAAGGATTTTTGATCCACCTCTCTGATGCCACAGACATTGCTCTTTTTTTCCTGAGTCATTGATGATGATGTTCCCATAACCACCACCCCAACGTACAGGTTTTCCTATCTAGATGAATGGAGCATGCTCCTTCCTGACTTTATCCAGGCTCTCGCCTCTTCTCATCCAACTGTACATATCATGTGGACATAAGATGTTTCTCGTGAGGGGATCCCCAATCATTTTTCACAACAAGAACATGCTCCTTATGGATGGCATCAAGCTTCTTGCTAGCTCAGTGGGTGTAGCTGTTTATAGAAGGCCCCCAAAAGTGACTCAAGTAGATGAAAGGAATGAATGAATGAATACAAATATGAGGCAACCAGACTGTGGAGCATTTTCACATCGTGAAGTAGTCTTCTTTATATAGTAATTGCATGGTATTCAATGTAGCACAGTTTCCAATAATAAACTGCACATATTATTTTTTAAAAAAGAAAAATAAATTTTAAAAAGCAAGTTTTCTCAGCTTCTCTCAGCCAGGGCCGTTAAGCGTGTTGAAGATTCAGGCTCAGTTTGCTGAAGTTGAGCTTTTTCTGACCCTGTGGATCCAGCCCCGTGGTGCCTGCACACATCTGCGTGCACATAGCATGCAGGTGTCCACTCACTTACATATGCACCAACATTTGCTTCTCAACACTCTTCTAGCTTCTGACTCTATGTGGAGATTCTGACAGTGTTCCCTCCGGTGAGCGCATCTACTCAGCACCTTTCTAGTCTGGACTTAGCATACGTTAGCTCATGTACGTTGTACACCTTTCCTGAAGATCTATCACTCTCATTTCCATCTTGTGGGTGTGGGAGCCTGACTCATAGGTTTCTTACACAGGTACGAAGCACAGACACAGACAAGGAATAGGATAATGGTGACCAGTTCTTGAATGGTGTCTCTGTGTCAGGTATTTTTCATACATTATTCACCTTCATCCCCACAGTGCCTCAACCAGGTTGTTACTAGTATGCCCACAATTCTGCAGATGAGGCTTGCTAGACCTAACAGGAATATAGAACTGCTAGACTGCAGGGCCTGGGACCAAGCCCAAGTTTGGTAAAGCCCACATCCCATGACAGTACTGAGGTGTGGGAGTAAACTGAAGGAGCAAGAACTGCTTTTGTGAAAGACTAAAAAGTATACAGGACAACTGAGGGAACCCAGGTGACATAACCCCACTCTTTGGCCCAGAGCACTCACAATCCTGTGTGGCTCTGAAGCTGGGGTTGTCTACTGGCCAGGTGGTAATGCCTCTTGACTCATAGAAACCCTAAAGGCTTTGAAAATAATTAATAATTAGCCATTATTACATTATTAGAAAGGGTAGTGCAGTCCAGGAAAATCATAGTGTTAGTTGTTGCAATTCTGCTTGCCCCAAGTATGTCCTTGAGGTAATGTCGGGCTATGATTGGCGAGAACTTTCTTTAGACTAGCACCTAGGTGGTCACTAGTGAAATTCATGAAATCAAAAAATCACAGTCTGCTGTAAATGTCCCATATAATATCCTCTTATGTTTGGTTTACAATTGTGGCAGTAGAGATGGAGAGCAGTGTACAGACATTGGAGATAGACTTGTGATGAAATAGACAAGATTTAGTATTCTGCTGACAATGGAAAGTAAGAGAAGGGGCAAAGTCCAGGGAGGAGATGGAGAGGAAGATATAAAGGTCTCTCTAGCAATGATTGCTATAAGGACATGAATCCTTGCAGGATTAAGACCTCATTTGAACTTAACTCCTTCCTGTTGGTATCCATCTCCAAGTACAGTCATATTGCGGGATTAATGTGTGAATTTTGGGGAAACACAAACTTTTAAGCCATAACACCCACACTCAACCCCCTCAGGCATTTTTACCTCCTGGAGACAAACAAATACTCATACCATTAAGGAAGAGTAACAGAAATGTTGTCAGCGAGTGGGAAAATCAGAGATCACATCAGGTTCCAAACTGCCTTGCACACTCCCAGTTTATAATCACACACTAACCTCTATGGCTACATCTGATGTTTCTTCCTCAAGACGTCTCTGTTTACAAATTCTGGCATTTTTCTATGCTTGTTTTTAATTGCCACTCTTAAACAAAACTTTTTGTAGTCATAGAACGTTGCAATCAAATGCCAAAGATGGGTTATGACTTTCGAGATTTTTAAGGGGCTACCCAGATTTTTAAGGGGCTGTTAATGATTCTCTTTAGTATTTTCTCATACATTTTTCCTTTACATCCATATACATGTGTGCACTCATGAAGGCTTGGCTTTCTTTTAGGCTATATAATCTCCATATACGTGAAATATGAACTCGGGCACCTCCAATTAGTGAAGGGGACTGGAATTAAGAGTAAAATATTAAAAGTCATTATATATTTTAAATATAGTTGTGTGCATTTTAAATATACATGAAACAGGTGCTCAATCATCTGATAAGTGAAGGGGAGTGACAATAAATGGATAAGGGGCCTACAGCCTGGTTGTGAGATATCAAAAAATGAAAAAAAAAATAAGTGAAGATGGTAACCCCAATGAAGAGTAATATTTAGAAGGAAGCCTGACCTTAGAGTCAAAATTTAGGTCCCAAGACTGCCCGTATGACAAAAAAAAAAAAGGACTAGGGGTTCTCGCCTTGCCTTCTTCACACAGTTTTTGTGACAATTTTTCAAGTTTTATCTTGTTATTTAATATGTATCATGTGCAACAATGCTGACAAATAAAAGAGAAACAAAAATCACTCAGAGTTCCAATACCATCTCAATTCTTCACAACTGTTCCAGACAACAACATGGTAAAAAAAAAAAATCTATCTATGTAATAGTTTTACTGCATATATACAATTCTATTCCTAATGTTGGCAGATACCTTGTTTCGTGAGAAAACTGTTATGACCTTCCCACATGACTTGTGTATTTTCTGTACAATTACCTTCCATTTTTGGTTGACTATGAACTCTCTGCTACACACTGACCTACAGGAAGAGAAACACCAGAGGAAATGGGCAAAATGATGGCTCCATGGAAGAGAACACTGGAGTCTCAGGCTGGACATCTGCACCCTGACACCAGAGACTATACTCTCTGCATCAACCTTCATTAAGTCTATTTTCTTCCTGGATCCTATAAAACACTGTATGATACAACCCATCTCTCCTTAGACCAAAAACTTAAAAGATATTTACACTGTCTCTTCTCTGGCACTTCTAGAAAGAGCAGTGGCACACGGTGGTCAAAGGCATCGTCTCTGAAGAAGGATTATCAGGATCAGTTCTGAATTCTACCATACATGGAACCACTCGACGTGAAGATACTGAACTTTCTTGTGCCTCAGTGTCCACAACGTGAAAATATATAAAGGATGGACTTCTCTGGTTGAGCTCTGGTGTTGAGGATTAAGTGAGTTACTACTGACAGGTCCTATACTTCTAAAGCACAAACAGCAATGTAAACTCAATTGAGAGTTAGTACTTGTAAAGCATTTAGCATAAAGTCTGCGTTGTGATACATGCACAGCTAATAGCTATCCTTGGGCTGCTGACCAGGTGTTCCCCTAAAGTGTTCCCAGTCATAACCAAAACTTCAGCAGCATCCTCAGGATCCATCCTCAGCATCTACATTGCTGTGCTGTTTAGCAATTGTGATAGTCTCACTGACTTCCTATCACCTCTCCTCCCATAGCACCTAGATCAGAATAAAACAGCAATAGCAATAGCAATGACTACCATTTACTGAATAGTACTGTGTACCAGGCACTTTATCCATTTAGGAAACATATTTACAGAATATCTGCACATGCCAGACCAGACTATACACTGGCATTTTAAGGCTGAGGTCACAATCCATTAGTGGAGTCAAAGAATTAAAAAGACTGACAGCGTATCAGATGGTGTCTTTGGTTATGTTGGGTCCTTTGCCTGGACAGACCTCCCCACCTCCCCCACAGAATCATATGCACACTGTTGTGTGGAAACAGAAAGAATGAGCCATGGATGCTGGAACAGAAAAACAGGAGGCACGAAGTGTTCCTGCCTTGTGTTTACTGCCTTGTGTTTACCTGACTGTTCTTTGACCCCCATGTTATTGTCGCATGTTATTGATGCAGTTGCTGAGAGCTTCCACCTCCCCCCAGCCCCAGGTTCCATGCTGAAGGGTATAAATAGGGAAGGAGAGAAGAATGAAGTGTGCCTTTGCTTGCTGACCATGAAGTGTGTGTTTTAATCCTGACGTCCTTTGCTCAGACCATCTCTGTTGTCGTGCTGGCGCGGCAGGTTAGGCAGAGGCATGTGGTCATCAAACAAGGGAAGTCAACCTAATTCAGTGTAGCCATGGAAGGTATGTCTGAGTAAATAATTGACTTTTAGACTGAGACCTGAAATTCAGTAGGAGTTTAGTAGTGGGAGAATCAAGGAAAGAGTTCTGTACAAATGGAGCAGCATATTGCAAGGTCTGGAAACCAAAATGAACACAGACTCAGACACCGATTTTGCATATTGTAAGTCATTGTCTCTAGGGGCCAAGTTTTATTGACTTGATATGCGTGACCTGAGGATCTTGAGGCACACATAGTTCTTAGTTTGCAATATTGCTCTGCGTAGCTGTATGCCAATGTGTTCCACAATAAGCCCTACTGATGAATGTGTAGAGTATTTGGTCACTTTCTATTTTTAAAGACTATTTTTTGCATTTAAAAAATATATTCAGTATATCATCCTTAATTTCTGTACATTGTATGGTTTCCCCGTGAAATTCCCACACCAATTCCCCCGTGCTCCATCACCATGGTCCCTTGTGCTCTTCCCACCCCTGTCCTGGTCCTTCTCCCTCCTCCTGCCCTACAGAATGTCTCTGATCTGTAGTTGCCTGATGATTTTGATTTTTACTTTATCCTATTTACTTTTTAGAAATGGAATTAATATTGGTTTATGTCGTTGTTTCCATGATAGAAGTGTGGGGTCCCTACCCCACCCCCTTTTCGGGCATTGCTGCCATGATGTGCCAACCTCCAAAGATCCCATATTCCCCCACCACAGACTCTTGTGCTCCCTCGCTCTATGTCCTCGCCCCTCCACATCTGTCCCCTCCTGCTCTGGTTGCCCTAGTCCACCGTCAGGATTCAAGGGTTAGCTTTCTAGAAGCTACTCAATTGCCATTATCCTGTTCATACACCTTTGTACACGTTTGCTTGCTTAGACTTTATTTCAATTTGTGGAGTTTTTAGTTCAGATGATTTTCCACATTTAAATTTTGATGCTCATATCTATCTTGACTGCCTGTGTCAGGAGAGTGCATGCT
Source organism: Condylura cristata (assembly GCF_000260355.1). Classification (NCBI taxonomy): domain Eukaryota; kingdom Metazoa; phylum Chordata; class Mammalia; order Eulipotyphla; family Talpidae; genus Condylura; species Condylura cristata. The sequence goes on from NW_004567160.1 coordinate 924,966, forward strand.
TGTGTCCTAGAGAGTGAGATTTTTCTTGGGCTTTATTAAATTGGTAAATTGGTCTGTGTATGATGGCCATTTTGCTAGTATTCAATGTTCCTATCTATGAGTAGAGAAACTGTTTCTTTTTTCAGACTGCCAATTTTTTTTCCTTTTTTAAAAATAATATAATAGCTTATTTTCTGGGCCCTCCCTGGTGGCGCAGCGGGT
>NW_004567160.1:925353-932984 GCF_000260355.1 Condylura cristata
AAATAATATAATAGCTTATTTTTACATCATTTTGTACTTCTTTTTTTCATCTCAAATGTTATCCCTGTGGGTTTCCCATCACCAAATCACCCATGTGCAATTACAATAGTCCAGTGCACTTCTCTCCCCACACTGTTTTTGATCCCATTCCCCACTCCACCCCCATAAAATGTCTCTGGCATACAGCTGTTCATTATTATTATAAATTTCTCGCCTGGTTCATTATACTCCTGCTATGAGCGAAACCGTCCTCTATTTTTTCTTTTTCTTTCTGGCTTATCTCACTAAGCATGATCTTTTCCATCTCCATCCATGTTGCTGTAAAAGACATGTGTTTATTTATTTAATTTTTGGTTGTTGAGTAATATTCCATTGTGTATATGTACCACATATTTTTAATCCCAGACTGCCGTTTCTTTTAACAATGTCTTCCACTTCTTCTTGCTTGGATCCTCCACCTCTTTTGTCAGGTTAATTCCCAGGGTGTGTGTGTGTGTGTGTGTGTGTGTGTGTGTGTGTGTGCTTTTATGTGTATGTGTGATTGGAATTGGAATGACTTTTTCAATTTCTTCTACTATTTCACTTATTTTATATATGAGAAGGCAACAGATTTGTGTGTGTGTTGAATTTTTACCCTGTCCATTTTTTGAGCTGGTTTGTTGTTTTAAATAGTTTTTCCATGGAGCCTGTGGATTTTCCATGTGTATTATCATAACATTTTCAATTTATGACAGCTTTCCTTCGTTCCCAATTTAGATTCACTTTATAGCTCTCTCTTGCCTAAATTTGCCCTAGCTAGTACTTCTACTACTATGCTGAGTAGTAGTGGTGAGAGCAGACAGCCTCAGTGGAAAGGATTTCATTTTTTTTCACCATTGATAATGATACTAAATCTGGGTTTTTCACATGTGGCTTTTATTATGGTAAGGTACAATGTATTTATCACCATATTTCTAGTTTCTTCATAAATGGATACTGAATCTTATCAAATGCTTTTTTTCAACATCAATGAGTATGATCTATTGATGATGGTTTTTTATTTTATTTGTTGATATGCTAAATTCTGTTGCTTTATTTTCAGATGCTGAGCCATTTTTGTGTTCCTGGTGTAAATCCTACTGGGTCATCATGTATAATCCTTTTCAAGCGTTGTTGGATTATTTTTAGTAACGTTTAGTTAAGGATGTTTGCAGCTGTGTTCATTAAGGAGATTGGTCTGTAGTTTTTTTCTTCGTGCAGGCTCTGTTTGATTTTGCTGCTACCATTACATTGGCCTCATAATATGTGCTTGGAAGTAGTCCTTCTTTCTCAGGTCTTTGGCAGAGTCTGAGCAGGTTTGATATTAATTCACCTTTGAAAGTTTAGTAGAGCTCACTTGTGAAATCATCTGGTCCTGGACTTTAGGTTTTTGAGCGAGTTTTGAGTACTGTTTCAATTTCCTTGTCTCCCATTGGTTTGCTCAGGTTTTCTATTTCTTCCTTGTTACGTCTTGTTTGGTTGTGTAATTCTAAGTATCTGTCCATGACATCTCATTGAACTTGTTTTTATCTAAGTGTTCATAGTACTCTCATTGTCTCCTGTATTTCTGCAGTATTTTTTGCAAATTCTCCTTCAATTTGGATCCTATTTGTTTGAGGTTCTCTTTTTCTTAGTTAGCTTTTGTCTACTTTGTTCATTTTTTTTTTCCAGAGAATCCTCTTTTGGCTTCATTGATCTTTTTGATTCACATTTTGATTTCTTGTTCATTTATTTCTGCTCTAATTTCTATCATTTCTTTGTTTTTACTGGCTTCTTTTCCTAAGCAAGTAAATAACTTTGTTTTCTTGACTTTTCTTTGTTGTTTTCTGCTTTCTAAGCCACTCATTTCTGCTGTGATCTTCTCATTTTCTTTCTTCTTCCTATTCTGGGTCTTGTTCATTTTTCCAGTTTCTAAAGAACATTACTTATCTCTAATATAGATGATACTTTCCATATCCATCCCTTAGGGCACCCTTTTTGGGCAAGCCAGCGACCTTTCCCTTTTTCCTTTTTCTTCATTATCAATTGCCTTAAGGTGTGTTTTGCTTTTTTCCTTTATTTCTTTAGTGTCCTGGTTGCTGTTCAGTAGTGTATTCTTCAGCCTCCACATCATAAAATATTTGATTGTTTTCTTTTTGTAGTTGATTTATAGTTAATTTCCTTTATGATCAGAGGAGATACTTGATATGACTTCTATATTCATGAATTTGGTGCTGTTTGTCTTGTGACCCAGTATACAGTGTATCCTGGGGAATGGTCTATGTGCACTTTAGAAAAAATTATTCAGTATCACTTGGATGCAGTGCTCTGTAAATGCCTGTCAGACCCATGTTGTCTAGTTCTTTGCTTAGGGTGATTATGACCTCATTTATTTTCTGTCTTGTTGTTCTGTCCATCTGTGGGAGTAGAGTTTTGAAGTTTCCAGCTATATAGGTATTGCATTTTCTCTAATTTCTATTTTCAAATTTTGATAACAGTTTCTTAGTGTGTTTTGATGAGTAAATATTGATTGTTACATCTTCCTATTTTTTTTCCATTGATCATTATATAGTGTCTCCATCTGTTCTTAATTTTTTTAAGCTGGAGTCTATTTTGTCTAATGTAAGTATAGCTGTTTCTGCTTTTTGTTTGTGTGGCATTTGATTGCATGATTGTTTTCCATTATTTCACTTTCAGTCGAAATTTATCCTTGATACTTAAGTTTGTTTTTTGTAGGCAACAGCAGGTTAGGTTCTCTTTTCAGAAACTCTCTACTCTGCCTTTTATTGGGAGTTCAAACCATTAACATTGAGTGATTATTGACATGTAAATGTCTTTCATCCACCTACCTTTGAGGTTCTATTTAATTCCTTATTCAGTTGTTTGTGTTTGTTCCTCTCTCTTTTTTATATCTTAAGAAATCTTTAATATTTCTAAGACAGAGGTTAGTGGATGCAAATTCCGAAGGTCATATTTTGTCTGAGGAGGTACTAATCTTTCTCTCACAGATGAGGGAGAGCTCAGCTGGCTTTTTTCCTGAAGTGTCTTGAACATATAAACCCATGCTTTTCTTGCCTTTAGTTTATTCAGAGAGATCCTATTTTCGTCTAATTAGTGTTCCTCTATTGGTTATCATTTCTTCTACCTCATCAGCTTCTTCTTCTTCTTTTTTTTTTTGTCTTGGGCATTTCTGGGGTTTACTGTTATGTGACTTGCTTTAGTTTCCCTCCCATTTAGGTAACTGTGTGTTCTTTTAAATTTTTTTTTAAATTTCTATGCTCATTTAATTCAAGTTTGGGAAGTTGTCCTTCACTATTTTTTTTAATTTACTTATGCATAAAGAGCTGGGGTAAGGCCAGAGGCTCAGGGGTGGCCAGAGGCTTCACCAGAGACAGTGGGGAGCAGAACAGGCAGATCTACGAAGTGCACTGCTGAAGGGAGCAGCGGGCGGGTCAGGAGAGGTCTGCTGCTCCATGTGGTCACCTCCGGGGCAGGCGGGGATCGAACTCATGTGGAAGTGGCTTTAGCTTCTCAGTGCTGTGCTTTAACCCGCTGCACCACTACGGAGGACCCTGTCCTTCACTATTTTTTAAATAGAATCTCAGTTCCCATATCTATCTCTCCTCTTTCTGGCATTCTTATGATTCTTATATTTCCTTCCTCATCATGTCAAATTGTTTCACTCTCTTTTCTCTCTTTCTTTTTATCTATTTTTCGTATTCATAATCAGTGCTTTGTTCTTCAGTTTGATTTATTCTACTTCCTTGGCTTTCTCCTGAATTTCTTGCTTCCTCCTGTAATTCCATTATTTTCTCATTTAAAGTTTCAATTTTGATCTTCTGTTTGTGGATTAATTTCCTCATAGTATTCATGTCCTTCTGAGCTTCTTTTTATTGCTCTCATCCTTTATTCTTAAAATTGAATTCTATGTCTTATATCTGAGAAATAATGAAGTTATTCTACATGTCTTGTTTTTTTCTAAGGTTTTGTCTTCTCTTTATGGCTCATTGTTCCCTGAGGGCTTGTGTGGCCATTTTCATTTTATTTTCTTTTAATTGTTTGTGTTGGGATTCTTCTGCTATAATTGGGGCTAATATTACGTTTTTTCCTCTCCTACCACTGTTCTGGGTATTTACATGTTGGTGATGTTAATGGGTGCACCTGCTGGCATACTGTATTATCTGGGCTAATGCTATAGCCTTCATCAAAGGACCTCTGTATATTATTCTTGTAGCTAGCAGGGCTGGTGTAGAGCTAGGTCTTGTAGAGGTGGAGTTGCTGGGACCTCACTTCACTTAGGAGTGGTAGCTCAGGGTGTGTTTCTGGTAGCCAGGAGGTTAGAGGTTTGCTGAATATCCCTAAAAGAGAGGAGGCCCTTTGAGTCCCAGAATGCAGCTTTAGTCTGCTCCAGAGAGTTAAAAAGGACGTACTATAGGGTGTAGATGGAGGCCCATGGTGAAAAGGTAGACTTTCCAAGACCTAGACTGCGACTTGTCTCTGCTTGCAAGGAACTGGTGGCAGGGTCTGGAGTCATGTGTACTTACTGAGAGGTTCCTGAGAATCAGTGATGTAGAGAAAGACTCCATAAGGCACACAGGTATGTAGGAAATGCTGGTTACGGAGACATGAGTGGGATATAATTCCAGGGTGCTGCAGGGGTCCAAGAGGGACAAGCAAACCTGCAGAGCCTGAACTGGGACTCAGATCTGCTCCCAAAGTGCTGCTGGATGAGCACTGGATAGAACGTAATTCCCAAGTGCTTCTAGACAGACACAGCATCGGTGGGCATGCATACTGTTCCAACCGTGATGGAAACAAGTGTGGAGAGTCTTCTAAAGACTGCAGATGGATCCATCATATGATGCAGAATTTCCACTCTTAGAAATTTATATAATTTATATTTCCCCAAAACAGAAAATCACACACACACACACACACACACACACACACAAATACTAATTTGAAAGGAAATCTGTAGTCCTGTACTTATAGAAAGTTCTATTTACAGTAGCCAGGATTTGGAAATTACCTGTTGATAAAAGCCCCAGAACAGATGTGTGGATCAAGAAGATGTGGTAAATATACAGAATGGAATGATTCACAGTGATCAGATAAGATGAACTCATGTTATTTGTGGCAATGTGGATGTAAGTGAAAGGGATAATTCTAAATGAAGTGAGTCAGAAAGAGAAGGATAAATTCTGGATGGTTTCACTTACATGTTGAATATAGACAGAAGTGAAAAAAGGATCAAAGATAGACTGAAATATTTATATGTGAAAGCAGATTGTAGATCAGAGACACTCAGGAGAGGAGGGGGAGAGAGGGAGAGATTAGAAAAAAAAAAAAAGTATGTTTAAAAACAAGCAAAAAGTGGCCCTCCCTGGTGGCGAGCAGGTTAAAGCACAGCATTAAGAAGCTTAAGTCACTCCCGCAGGAGTTCGATCCCCGCCTACCCTGGAGGTGATCCACATGGCATGGCAGACCTCTCCTGGCCCGCCCGCAGCTCCCCTCAGCAGTGTACTTTGTCGATCTGCCTGTTCTGCTCCCCAGTCTGTCTCTGGTGAATCCTTTCACCCTCTGCATCTCTGGCCTGAACCTCAGTTCTGTATGAATAAATAAATCTTTAGAAACAAACAAACAAAAAGCCATAAGATGCCCTGTTAAACACCTTAACATGTTATACATGGTTTATCTGAAATTCAGATTCAATGAACACCTTTAATTAATCTGGCAACAATGTGATTGAGGGGTCTGAACTTAACCTCTGTCCAGAAAGTGACTGATAACAAAATTATACAGTTTAAGGGGAGACTGCCAGGGTTCAGGTGGAAAGCATATCATTGCCTGCACATCAAGTGGGAGACAATCGTAATAATTTGAGTCCAACTGAGGTCACAGTAACCATCTATGATATGAAAAAGCAAGCAACATTCAGAAAAATAAAACAAAACCAGTGCTACTAAAATATATCACATACAAGTTCCATCTTACAATGAGACTTTAAATTTTCTAGATTTGAGGAAAAGCCAGAAAGTATAACACATTGTCAAGAAAAGAAATGACACTACATTTTGAATTTAGCACATAGAGACTTCAATGAAGCTGTTAAATCACAAGGTAGGGAATATCAGAAAGAAATTATTTTTTCTGTGAGAGAAAAACAAAGGGAATTCAAGACCTTAACAGTGTAATCAACAAAATGAACAACTCATGAATTTGGTTTGCTCAGGAGCAGAACTGAGATGACAAAAGAAAGAATCACAAAATTTGAAGATACATCTTTGGAAGTTACTCAATATGATCCACTGCTACTCTCCCAGGAATTTACCCAAAGAATAAATTTAAGTCCATGTGTGTTCATAGCAGCATTATTCATGCTAATCAAAATTTGGAAAGAATCAGAATCCCCATTAACAACAGAAGACTGGACAAATAACTGTGAAGTATGCACTCAATGGCAATGACTCAGCTGTTAAACAAGATGAACTGGTGCCTTTGGGGACCAAGGATGGATCTTGACGTGACTGTGCTAAGTAACATAAATCAGACAGTAAAAGACAGTTACCAGAAGTTTTACTATTTAGACTATAAGTAACCAAAGAAAACAAACTGGCAAAGCACAGCAAAAATGACTCCTATGTTCTGAGAAATATCGTGGTTACCATAGGGGATGGTGCAGGGAGGGAAGAGGGAATAGAGGACTTAATGTGTTAGGGTGTTGTGGCTAGAGTTTTGGTGGAGGGCGAGTGAATCATGCATATGTGAGGTGTGGAGTTGAACTCCCAAAATTATATAGCTTTCTTAACATGTAGCTATGCCACAGTCACTGTCCTATTCTAGTCTGGAAAGAGTGCTTGTGAGTACACATATCTGTACATCTCTCTGCATGCACAGGACATTTTGACAAACATATTCAGTGATAGTCACAACTGGCCTCCCATGAAACATCCTATGTTTCAGTTTCCACTCTTTTGTTTCTTTTCTCTGAGTCAGGTGGATGAAACTTCAGACTTCCTGGCACCCAACTTCAGATCTCTGTCTCAGCCTCTGATCACAAAAAAAGTGAGATGGAGAGGAGTGTTTTCCCATTTACCCTGACCCTTCCAGCAAGACTGATGCCTGGCCGAATGGCTCAGAGAGCTCACGCAGCAGAATGTAGCCAAGAGAACAGGTTCCACAGCCCTTTCCAATGCCTAGGCCTTTCTCTCTCCCCCAATCTTCTTGCCTCTCACCTGAGAAAGGGAATGTGCTTTGCCTAAGAGTAAGGCGTAGATGCATGGTAGAGGATGAGTGGAGGGTGGTGGAATCTTGGGATGCCCTTAGAAGGAACTGGGGGAAAGCCCAGAGCCAGAAAGAAAGCCTTCTGTACAGAACTGAGATATTAGGAGATAAGGAAGACTATGAAAGCATGTGGTTCTGTGAGTTTCTCCAGTAGAATGCAGGGCTACAACCATTTTCTGAACAAGCTCCATGGCTCTGGCCCTGGGAGATGGAGGCTGTCTTGTTAGAGTGGAATGGACCCTAGCATTGTAAGAGGGACAGTGTGGAGCAACCTGGGAGCCAGAGGGTGGTGTTCACAGACAACTCAAGGACAGATGGTAGAGATTTTCAGCCTTCGCTCTGGTTAACTC
>NW_004567160.1:948315-948941 GCF_000260355.1 Condylura cristata
ATGATCTTGCAGTATTCTCTAGGTGTCTAGGTTACCTGTTTACAGATATAAAATGCTTGGTTTTCACACAAGAAATGCATTCATTGTGTATACATTTAGAAGTGGAGTATATGAAAAATAAAAGTTAAAATGATCAGTCAGTTTGTGATATATCTATATGTAATTTCTTATAGAAGTACATATGTATGCATATATATTTATATATATATATGTAAAATGTTTGATGTCAGTTCAAATGATGTCAAGAACATCCTTCCATATTCGTATACATGCTATTATATCATTATTATTAATGGTGCACCATATTGCTTTTATGAATGGATGCACTATAATGTAACCGCTTCCCTATTTTTTGGACATTTAATTGTTTCTGATTGTTGGTGGGTAACAACAATGCTGACAGTCTAAACGATTTCCCAGTGAACAGTATAAATAATTTCACAGTGAGCATTTGTACTTATGTCTCTATATAGCTTTAGTGCAACTAGAAATTACAGATAGATTTATTCTTTTTAACGATTATTATATGGCAAAAAGATACTGGACTGAACAAAAACAAAACAAACAACCTAGTCAAACAATAGGCATAACTAAAAAGACACTTCTCCAGGATGAAATGCAAATGG
>NW_004567161.1:0-684 GCF_000260355.1 Condylura cristata
GGGCGCCCGAGGCCGGGGCGCGATTCCCGCGCTAGGCCTGGCCCGGCTCTCGCGAGATGGCACGTGAACTGGGACCCTGTATCCAGGCAACGGCTGCTAGGGCCCCGGACGCAGACCGGGCCTTCCCTCGGCGGGCCCCCTGTGCCCGGGCACCGGTGTCCAGAGCTGGGGCTCGCGCCAGCCCGGGGTCCCCCTTTTAAACGTCTCTTTACCGCTGCGCTGCCCACGTCGCCGACCCGGCACGGTGCCGTCTGCGCGCCCCGAGCGCGAGCCAGCCTTGGCTCTGGGCGTGGACGGGGCCTCGTCGCTGTTCGCGCCCACGTGGCTGCGAGGTGCGCTGTGGCCTGTTGGCGGTGGACGCAGCGCAGGTCTCTGCGCTCACGGGGGGCCGGGAGCAGTCTCGGCTTCCGCTGCGCCGCGTCCTCCAGAGGGCCCCGCGCCCCGCGGCGCCACGGCCGGACACTCAGCGCCGTCCGCTCGCAGGTCAGAACCCGGTTGCCGAAGCAGCCCAGGACGGCCGGGACAAGCCCAAGTCGCCCCGCGAGGACGAGCCGGAGCAGGCCCAGATCAGGGGCCCCGGGAACGGGCCCCGGAGGGGGGCGCCCCAGGAGAAACGGGAGGAGGCGCAGCTGGACCGCCCTGGGCAAGGTGGGCGGCCCGCGGGGCCGGGAACCAGCGTGGGCC
>NW_004567161.1:2670-3151 GCF_000260355.1 Condylura cristata
GGGCAGGGGCCGGCCGGGCGGAGATGCTGGACCACGCGGTGCTGCTGCAGGTGATCCAGGAGCAGCAGGTGCAGCAGAAGCGGCTCCTGGACCAGCAGGAGAAGCTGCTGGCCGTGATCGAGGAGCAGCACAAGGAGATCCACCAGCAGCGGCAGGACGGGGAGGACGGCAAGTCGGGCGGGCGGGGCGGGCGGCGCCTTCCCCACGGCAGCTGCGCCGGCTCCGCTGGGGCTTCTGCTGGCTCGCGGCTGACCTGACGCACGATTTCATTTGCAGCGGACGGGCCGCCAGAGCCTGGAGCCGCAGCTCCCCGGAGTAAGGAGGAGGTGCAGGATGGGAAACTGGGGGGCTCTGTGCCACGCACCCCCGCCCAGCCTTTGGACACTGCGCTGGGAGCCCCCGGGCGGCACCCCGCCCCCCCGCCAGGGCCCGGCCAGCGCACCAGGGAGGGGCCCCAGGAGGGCTTTTAAAACGCTTGGGT
>NW_004567161.1:3617-6012 GCF_000260355.1 Condylura cristata
CTGACAGGGAGCAGGACAGGCCGCGGGCCGGGCCCCCGGAGGCCGGGGAGGACACCCTTGGCAGGGGCCAGGCTCCTGCCCCCGGGGAGGACGCTGCCGCCCAACAGCCGGAACAGAGGCTGGACGCCGGGCCTGGGCCTGGGCCCGGACCCAGGCCAGCCGCCGCCGGGGCCCCGAAGCCAGACAACGCCAGACCCAACCGGGAGCTGAAGGTCCAGGGAGACACGGACCTGCGGCGGCGGCGGCGTGCCCTGGGCCCTCCTGCCAGTGGGGGCCTGGCCCCCGGGCATGGGGTGCTCATCAGCCTTGACCCACTGCCCGACGTGCGGGTCAGCGACCTGCGCAGCGCCCTGGAGACCCAGCTGCACCAGGCCGCGGGGGGCACTCTGCGGGTGGTGCCTGGCCGCCGGGTCAAGCAGGTGCCCGCCGCCCGGGAGGAGGCCTGAGTGTCCTGGGCCTCAGCTGGTTGGCAGGGAGCCCGCCGGGACTGCGTGGACTGGGCCTCGCAGCCCCAGCTTCTGCCAGCCGGCACCTGAGGCCCCGCCCTGCCTCCAGGGACCAATAAACGCTTTCCTGCTCAGGTGGCCCCGCTCACTCAGGGTGTGGTGTGGGAAGCACCCCAAAGCTGCCACATTGCACAGCTGAGGCAAGTTTCCTGCGGGAGGCTCTGGAGCTGAGACTCCCGCCGCGCCGGTGGGGTGGGGCAGGAGCGGCCGCCCTCGCCCCTGCACCCTTGGGAGGGTGGAGGCGACTGGGCCTCCCCAGCGGTCGCGGTCTGGGGCCCCGGCTGCTCGGTGCTTTCTGCCATAGGCAGTGCCCTCTGCCCCGGCTCCAACAGGCAGTTGTGGCCAGGCCCAGGCTGGGTGGCCGTCCTGGGGGCAGGCACCCTCCGCAGCGCGAGCTGGGGGGTGGGCAGGTGCAGCCTGACCCCCCAGGGTGGGAGCCTGGGTCTCTGCCCAGCTGTGCTGCCAGTGGGTGAGTATGGGAACGGGGCAGGCTGCAAGGGTGAGCCCTGGCACGGGCACCCCAGAGGGGCCCCACAGGCCAGGGCCGGCCCTCCAGGTGAGGGCTGAGGCAAGAGTGGCCCCAGGCCCACCTGGACACAGCCTGCAGCCCCCCGGCCCCAGCTCTCTAGGAGGGAGGCTCCTGCTTCAGAAATGGGGTCACGCTGGAGGCTCCTGGCTTTTGGAACAGTGAGGAAACAGGACCACAGGTCCTCACGCGGCTCACAGCGGCCCTGCCCGTGGGTTCTGGGACCCAGGCAGCCCTGCTCTAACCTTGGTCTTGGGGTGTGGGGCAGGGCCCCCACTGCTCTGGGCCTGAAGGGCAGAGGCTTTCCTGCCAGGGTAGGCCACCGCAGGCCTGTTGGGAGCTGGGGTGGGCAGGTGAGATGGGGGAGGGCTGATGGGGCCCCCCCCAGCTGGGATCCCGGAGGCCCTCGCTGCTCCCCGCCAGCAGCAGACAAGGCGCATGGACACAGCACGGGCGCTGTCGGCGCCGACCGCTTTATTGCTCAGTCACCAACCGGCCTCCGCGCTGGCCACTCCTCTCCCTCCCGCCCAAGGCCGGCTGTCCTGTCGGAGTCCTGGCCATGCAGCCTCAACGTCCTTCCTAATGGCCCTCCAGGGTCTTCTTGGCCTGAAAGTAAAGTGCGTCTGACTGGCAGCTGCCAGGTCCCGCCCAGCCCGAGCTGAGGCCTGCAGGCACCCTTCAGGGCCGGCCCAGGCCTTCCACAGGGATGGGGCTGCCTAGACCGCCAGGGGGTTGGGGGGAGGGGAGGAGCCCACCGCCCCTCTTGGACACTCGCGGGTCCTCAGCTCCTAGTCCTGCCCTTCCGGTGCCAGGTGTACCAGAGCAACGGGGCGGCAGGGGGCGGGTGACCTGGCACCGCGAAGCCCCCACGGCCGTGGGCTGCAGGGAGAGGAGCCAGGGGCGAGGGAGGCGGGGTCCGGCCCACGCTGGGCGGCGCTGGTGACCAGGCCCGCCGGCCACCGAGAGCAGCACCCCGCGGGCCCCTGGCCCCAGCCGCACCCCAGCTTTGTAGGTCAGCAGCCCTGTGGGCCGAGGTGGTCCATGGCATCACTCCCGGCCGGCAGCCCGCGCCCCCGCCCAGCCGACCCCCCCTTTCCAGGGCGCTCCCGCCTCCAGCGCCGTCCCGCAGCTTGGGGTCCTCTGAAGACGAGTGACCACGTCGCCGCGGCGCTGCCGGCGCCTCTAGGGCCCTGGGCGCGCGCGGGGGTGCGGGTGGGGGGCACCTACCGCGCCGGCGAAGCAGCTCCGCAGCGCCTCGAACTCCCGCGCGCAGAGGTCCTTCCTCAGGCGGCCGCCCGGGGCCGTGGAGGCCTGCACGCACCGGCCATAGGCCGCGGCCTGGGGGCGCAGACGGAGGTCACCA
>NW_004567161.1:7161-9144 GCF_000260355.1 Condylura cristata
GCCTCACCAGAGCAGGACCCGCACTCAGAGGCGCAGGCTGCCCACTCGGCCTGGCAGGTGCAGCCCTGCTGCGGGGCGCACCCCAGGGCCCGCCTGGCAGCCCCTACCAAGGACCCTGGTGGGCGGGGGCATCCCGCTGCCCACGGGGAGGCGCCTGCCGTCCCCCGTGGCTCTGGCGGCGGCCTCACCGGCAGGGCCTCGCCCGCAGCTTCCCGTCCTCCTGAAGGGCACGTCCGACGACGAGGCCCCGTGCCCGGGCTACCTGTTTGAGGAGATCTCCAGTATCCTTCTGCCGCCCTGTGGCCGCAGCCAAGGGGCCCGGCTCCTCCGGGTGGGGCGGGCCAGGGTGCGTGAGGGGCAGGGGTGCGTCCAGGGACCACACGCTGGGGGTGCAGCCCCGCCGGCTGCCAGGTCTGACCTCTGCGCACACCCGAGCTCATTGCTCCCCTAACCCGCGCTCCCAGAAATCTCCCACGAGTCTCCGGGGAGCAGCCAGTGCCTCCTGGAGTACCTGCTGGGCCGCCTGCACGGCGGCTCCGGCCACGTGAAGCTCAAGGTGAGGCCGGGCAGGGCCAGCCAGGGGCGGGCGTTGGGGCGAGGGGCCGGAGCCAGCCAGCCCACTGCCCCCCAGGTTCTGAAGATCCTGCTGCACCTGTGTGCGCACGGCTCCCCAGCCTTCCTGCTGCTGCTCAAGCGCAACCCCGCCTTCATCCAGGAGGCCACAGGTGCGGCGGTCTGGGTGCGCCCGCCCCCAGCCCTCCCTGGTCCTGCGCTGCCCACAGGACCATCCAGCGCCTGCTGCCCACAGCGCCTGCACGCAGTGCTCAGCCATGGCTGCCCCTCCCCTGTGGGGGCACTGGGAAGCCTTGGGGGGCACTGTGGGGGCCAAGCCTGGCCAGGTGGAACCCCCCTGCCTGCACCTGGCGCCTCGGGTCCTCGAGCTCACGGACGGCCCCCCCAAGAGGCCACACTCACACAGAATAGCCGATTTCAAACGTGTCCCGTTCTCCAGACCCAGGGATGACTCACCCCATACCCCAAAACCCTCGCTGCCCCTTCTCCGTGGGTCCCGAGGCCAAGGTCACCCACCAGGCCCCTCACAGGCAGGAGCGCAGCCTGGAGCCTGCGCTCCCAGCACTCAGTGGACGTCCAGGGCCCAGAGCTGTGCCGGTCACATGGCTGAGGTCCCCTGAGCTGGACAGGGCGGCCCCCTTCTGCTCGCCAGCAAGGTGGGGCGGGGCCGGGCTGGAGGAGGGGTGCGGGTGCAGGGGTGCAGGTCTGCAGGCACGAAGGCTGCACGCGGGGCCGGGGTGCTGCCGTGGTGGCAGCAGTGGGGCGCTCTCCACCTGCTGGCCGCTGCTTGGGGACGCTTCCACTGCTGGCGTGCCTGCAGGGGACATGGCGCCTCAGGGGCGAAAAGGGAGGCGCTGTGCTACAGGGGCAGGGAGGCCACCCACAGACCCAGCCTGACCGAAGGGGGTGCTCCTTGCAGTGCCAGGCCCCAGGCAGGGAGGACTTGGGGTGGTCTCGTGCCATGTTGGAAACCCAGTTTCTCAGAACCGAAGCTCCTGAGCTGGGGAGCAGGGGTGGGGTTTTGGGGTGAGCCACTGAGGGGCCCTCCGGGGAGGAAGAGGAGCCCCCCGACAGGGTTGATTGGGTGAGACCCCGCCCCGGGTGGAGACCTGGAGAGTTGGGCTGGTGGGAGGTGGCCGCGGATGGCGCCCATGGGGCCCTGGGCTGGCTTGGGTGCTGGCCCTGTGGGCGCCCCAGGCTGGGGCTGGGCCCTTCAGGGAGCAGAGGCCAGAGGTGGTGTCTCGGGCCCACGTCAGTGCTGGGGCAGCGCCCGTGGAGGCCGCGGCACCCCCTCCCTGAGCCCCGCCTCCGCCGCAGTGTTCGCGGGACCCCCGGACCCGCTCCACGGAAACAGCCTGTACCGGAAGGTGCGGAGGGCCGCCCAGGTGAGCCCGGCCGCCCTCCCGGGAC
>NW_004567161.1:10871-13758 GCF_000260355.1 Condylura cristata
CCTCGCCCCGACCGCAGAGAGCCCTGGGCGCGCTGGCCACCCTTGGGGCCACCGACCTGCTGGCCCAGGAGCAGGTCCTGCTGTGCGCCCGGCCGCGGCTGCAGGAGCTCAGCGTGGGCAGCCCGGGACCTGTGACCAGCAAGGCCACCAAGGTGGGCAGCAGCCTGAGCCCCGGCCTGCCCCCTGCCCCTGCTTGGGCAGCGGCGGCTCCCCAGTGCCCCCAGCCCTGGCCGGCCTCTGCCCCCGCCCGCCCCAGTCTTCGCTCCCCCTGTGCTGCAGAACCCCGGCCTGGCCTCCGGGCCTGTGCCGGCCGCTCACTGCCTCCCGTCTGCCCCTGTCCAGGTGCTGCGGCACTTCGAGGCCTCGTGTGGACAGCGCCCCCCCGCCCGGAGGCCTGCAGCCAGCCCGGGCCCTGCCGCCTGCGGGAGCCCGTCTGACCTGCTGGCGGCCGCCGTGCCCTTCCTGGGGGGCCCCGCGTCCTTGCAGCCGCAGAGCTCTGCCCTGCTCGCACCCCCTACCCTGCTAGAGGGTGCCCCCCGCCCAGGCCCCCAGGACACCGGGGAGGCCGCGAATCGACTGGCGGGTTCTGGAGACCACAGGGCTGGGCCAGAGCTGGGCCCGGGGGCCGCAGACACCCTAGAGGGCAGCGGCGGCTCCCTGTTTGCCGGCATGGAGCTGGTCTCCTGTCCTCGCCTGCTGGGCACCAGGGCGGCAGCAGAGGGCAGCCCCCCGGACCCCCGGGCCCCCCCGACATCTATGCGGAGGGCCGTGGCCGAAGGGCCTCCTGGCTCGGAGCCATCGGCCTTTGCGTTCTTGAACGTGTGACGGGATGGCCTGTGGCCTGTGGCCCGGCTCGCCGAGGGCCCTGCCCCTGACCGGTGTCTCTGCGAGGCCACCGCGCCCCCTGCCCCGAGGCCTCGGGGGGGGGTCCGAGCATTGGCCTGTCCCAGAGCCCACCCAGTGAGCCCCACACGGGCAGGGTGGGCCCACCGGCCAGCGGCCCTCGCAGGACCAGGACTGAGGGAGTTGAGACAGGTAGCGGGGCCCTGGGCTGGGCGTGGACCTGCCCGCAGCTGCTGCTGTTGCCGTCTGCCTGCTGAGAGGCCAGTGCCGGCCACTTGGACTTCACCGCACACAGCAACAGCCGGCAGGTGGGTGGGAGGTGGGCGAGCTGGCCTGGCCTCCACGTAGGCTGGCGCGTGGCCTCAGCCTGGGGCCTGCTGAGCCGGGGTGGTCAGCGGCATCCCCCACCGGAGGGCACCGCTCCGCACGGCCGCACACCGGCTGCAGTCGCTCCTGTCAGGAGACGCCGTCCCCCGCCCTCCGGCCCGGGGCCCCTCTTGTCACTCCAACCTGAAGCTGATGGGCCTGCTGCCGGGCGCATCCCAGCCCTGCCCGGTGTCCCTTGCAGGCCGAGCTGGCCGCGGGGGCCCTGGGCCAGCTGCAGCATCTGCACTTTGACGCGTAAACTCTCTGCTCCTCGCTTTGTGTCCTGTGAATTCTGTACTTTTATTCGCATGGAATTTGTTAAGATTTATTTTTACGCGTAGGAGAACTGGGGTACTGCAGCGGTGGGGGGTGAGAGCAGGCGGCTCCGCTGGGCCTGCTGCGGGGGGGTGGCAGGCAGAGGGGGTGTCTGCCCCACCCGGGGTCCCTGCCTGGCCGGGGTGGAGTCAGCCTGCCGCCGGCTCCTGGGAGCAGTGATGACCCGCTGGTCACGTAGGGTTTTCATGAAATAAAAGTCAAAGGCAGGTGAGGACCAGGTTCATTTGGAAGGAGGAGCTTGCTGCCACCCAGCGCCAGCCACGGCCTGGGACCGTCTGGGCACAGCTAGCTGCTTGGGGCGTCGGCAGCTGGGCATCACACACACAAAAGGGGGGCCACGCGAGCTGGACAGCCAGCTGCCGCCCCTGAGTCCCCGCTTGGGTCGGCTGTTGCCCTCTCCCTGACCGGCCGGGGGTGGGGGCACCCCCGGAGGGCGCGGGAAGGCGGTGAGGGACAGCACGGCGTGGCGCCCCGACAGCAGGGAACAGGGGACCGTGGAGCTCTGGGGGGCATACGCCACGCCGGCCACCCCAGCCGCACCCTCCCGGCGGGAACTGACCTCTGTCCCCACACCCTCGACCCAGAGTGCGGGCGGTGCCTCCCCGAGCACCAGCGCTCCCAGACCAGCCTCCCCTACGCTGGCCACGCAGCTGGCCCAGGCGTGGGAGGGGCCACGTGGCCGCACGGCTGGACGCCACTTTGGACTGCAGCAGGGCCGTGTGGCGGCTGTGGGCCCAAGCCCTGGAGGAGGCTCCGGCGACGCACCACGCTCTCCCTGCGCTGCCCCAGGAGGGCGCTTAGTGCTGTGCCGTTCTTAACCCCAGGGGTCAGCCTCCAGCTGTCACCACGTGGCCTGAGCCCGCCCGGCCAGGGAGTGACCCCCAGGGCAGCAGACCCTCCTTTCTCTGCTGCCCTACAGCATTGGGTGTTAGTGGGTCCGCCTGTCCTGCTCCCCACCCTCTGGGGTGACCTCACCCCCACCTCTGGCCTGCACCCAGCTCTGTGCCAAAACATTGTAGCGTTTGGTTTAAGGAGCCAGCAGGGTGTGTTGTATGCCCCCAACGGTAAGGCTGGCTTCTGCTGGCCCGGGGTACCGAGGGGCTGGGGGGAGCGTGGGGTCAGGGTTGGGGCTTGCCCTGGACAGGGCAGCCACCACCATGGTCAGCGCCCCCTGACCTGCAGGGCAGGGATTAAACGCGCGGAGCACCCGGTAAGGCACTCAGAAAGAGGGAGCGCGGAGCGCTGGTCACGGCCCTGGGAACGGGGCTTGTGGGGGACAGGGGCCCACGTATCAGAGCAACTGTATCCGAGGGGCCGTGCAAAGGGCCCAACGGTGGTGCGC
>NW_004567161.1:14568-15110 GCF_000260355.1 Condylura cristata
CACCTGCCCTGCCTGTGCCACCAGGTGGCCTGAGGGGTCCTGCAGGAGGAGGGGCCACCTGGGCCCACAGCCCTCCGAGTGGGGGGACACGGGCTCCCCGCGGCCAGACAAGGGGCCAGCAGGCTCCGGCTGGACACTCAGCCTAGAGGACCCCTGACCGGGCCCCCCGCTGGCAGGGCCCTCGGGGAGGCGGCGTCTGGTCCCAGGGAGAACCCACCTTGGCTGTGTGGCCATCCTGCCCCCACGTCTCCCCAGGGCCAGGGTGGCCGGCTCACAGGCCAGTGCCCCTGGGTGCCAGAGATCGCCTAGAGCTGGCCGGCGTAGGCTTAGGGCTCCTGTGGCCCTGGCCCCTGGGAGCTTTCATCGCACCCCTCCTGTCTGCTCAGGGTTCCGGCTGCCATGAAAGCCTCCCGGGCGGCCGGCAGCCCCGCCGGGCCCCCGCGGGCCAGCCCGGAGGGCGTGGACCTGAGCCTGACAGGCCTCCCTCCGCCCGTGTCCCGGCGCCCCAGCAGCGCCTCTGTGGCCAGGCCGCTCGCCCGCTC
>NW_004567161.1:15508-15963 GCF_000260355.1 Condylura cristata
GAAGAGGGTGACCAGCCTGGACAGAGCTTCCAGTGGGTGCCCCGGACCACCTGGCCGCCTCCCCGTTGGGTGGACACAGCTCCCCTGAAGGTCCCCGTGTGTGCCTGGTCAGCGGGTGCCTGGCCGCCTGCCCAGTCTGCCCGGTCTGGCCCAGGAGCCTGGAGTGGCGCTGGCCCGGGCCCTGCACTGCCCCGAGGGCACCAGCGGCCACTGACAGACCCTCGGGGCGGCCGAGGCCCCCAGCCAGGTCTGTCTCGCTCGGTGCAGTGTGACCCCCGCTGGGTGTCGCCCTGAAGTTGGCGGCTCCTGCCCAGGGAGAGGCGGTAGGAAGGGAGTGGGCACCCCGTTGCCCGCGCCAGGCAGAGCTGGGCACTGCTGAAGTGGGGACCCCAGGTCCAGAGACCCCAAAGCCGGCCGCCCGCCCCGGCCGTTGCTCGGCCCTCCTCCTGACGGGC
>NW_004567161.1:47002-47640 GCF_000260355.1 Condylura cristata
TCTGCCGGGGCCCCTGGCAGCCCCAGAGGGCCGGGAGGAGGAGGAGGAGGAGGAGGACAGCGAGGACAGCGACGAGTCGGACGAGGAGCCGCGCAGCTACAGCGTCCAGGAGCCCGGCGAGGAGAGCGAGGAGGAGGCGCCGCGGGTGCCGGTGGTGGTGGCCGAGAGCCAGAGCGCGCGCCGCCTGCGCAGCCTGCTCAAGATGCCCAGCCTGCTGGCCGAGGCCTTCTGCGAGGACCTGGAGCGCAAGAAGAAGGCCGTGTCCTTCTTCGACGATGTCACAGTCTACCTCTTCGACCAGGTGGGGGCCGCCTGGGGTGCGCTGGGCAGCGCTGGGCGGCGGAACCCTGGCGGACGGACGGCCGAGCGGCGCTGCCCGCGCAGCCGAGCCACGGTGCTGCCCTGACCCTCCAGGAGAGCCCCACCCGGGAGCTCGGGGAGCCCTTCCCCAGCGCCAAGGAGTCGGCCCCCGTGTTCCTGGCTGGCAGCCCCGGCTCCCCCGTAGCCCCAGGCCTGCCTAGCGGCGCCTACGGCTCCCCGGAGGGCTCCGCAGCGCCCGAGGGTGAGTCTGGGGCGTGGCCTGCGGCGGGCGGGGCTCAGAGGGCGGGGCGGGGCTCAGAGGGTAGGGGCGGGGCCTG
>NW_004567161.1:51768-52928 GCF_000260355.1 Condylura cristata
GCCGCGGCCCAGCCCCGGGGTTGAGCACAGGGGCCGTCTGAGGGGCCCCGAGTGTCGTGTCCACATGGTCTGGCCATCTTCTGGGTGGGCTCCAGCACCCTGGAAAGCTGCTTCTAGCTCCAGGAGCCTTGGGCACCTCCTCTGGCCTCTATGCACTGGTCACTCGGCAGGCTGTGGCCCCCCTCCAGGGCCAGAGCGGCGGACACTGGCTTGTTTGTCCATCAGCAGGCTGAGCCGGGGCGCCGTGTGCTGGCCAGGCGGGGTATGCCCCAGCCTCACGCAGGGCTGCGCAGATCCTGTCGGACCCTGTTGGCCGCTGGGCACAGGGGCCGCTGCAGGGCTGCTGTCCCGTGGGCCCTGAGCTTGGACCCCGCCTTCCCGGGCTCCCCCACGCTGGGCGCCGCTGCCTGCCAAAGCAGGCCTGGGTGTGGGCCCAGGCACCGCTGTGCAGGACCCCTGCAGGCCCTAAGGGCCTCAGCTGGACACCCGGCGGCATGCCGCCCTCAGCGTCGGGGAGGAGGCTGCCCTTTGGGCTCGGGACTCTGGGGACACGTCTGGGGACATTTGTCGCCGGGGGCAGGTGTCGGGCAGATGCTGGCCATGCATGGCTCCCGGATGAGACAGGCCTGTGCCGGCAGATGGGTGTCGCTGGGACCCCCGTGACGCTGGGGGGCTGCTGCGGGCTGGGGCCGTGGGCTCCCCCCAGCAGGGCCTCCCCAGCAGGGGGCTTCCCACGCCAGTCAGCAGGACAGGAGCGGGCGGCGGTGAGCCCCGCCCTCCAGGGGACCCCAGGCATGCTCGTGGGGGGCCGCGTCAGCCGCTGGCATCTGCAGCCGCGGGGGGCAGGCGGCTCCCGATCCGAGAGGCCCCAGAGAGATCCCAGCGTCTCAGAGCAGGCGGGGGCGGGCGCCCGCTTCCTCCTCCTCTGCCTCCTCCTCGAGGCCACGACCTGCTCTCCAGGGTCTGGCCGGAGGAACCGAGCGTCCTCCCCGCTCTCCTCGGGTGGGGCAGCAGCAAGGGTCTCGCCATCCCTCTGCCCTGGGCCTGGCCGCTGGTCCAGGCGGGGTCTCTGCCCCACGCTGCGCTGGGCCGGTGGCCTTCGGGCGGGCGCTCCTCAGCGGGCGCCAGCTGAGCGGGGGACGGTGTCTGAGGTGGCGCCG
>NW_004567161.1:55583-56772 GCF_000260355.1 Condylura cristata
GCGGGCGGGGGGCCGCGGACTCACCCCCACGAACGGGGCCAGCTCCGGGGGGACCGGCAGCGGCTTGGCCCCCGGGATGGGGTCCGAGATGACCAGGTCGGACTTGGAGGCCGACAGGGCGCCGTTGCTGCCCACCGCCTGCTGCAGCAGCTGCACGGCGCGGTCGGGGATCTTGCCGGGGTCGGCGCAGGCCTGTTGCCACAGCGGCAGCTTCTGCGCCAGCAGCTCCTTGCCCTGGTGGGGCGGGGGATGAGGTCAGCGCCGCGGGCCGGCTGCCCACCAGGCTCTGGCAACAGCCCGGCCCGAGCAGCCCTGCGCGGGCGTGTCCCGCGGGAGGCCATGTGCCCAGGCGTCACAGGGCGGCGTCCACTGGGGCTGCGCGTGGACCCAGGCCTGCAGGGGGTGGGGGGCGTCCCCAATGCCCAAGGAGGCGGCAGGCAGACTCGGGGAGCTCCGAGTTGAGGGGTGCAGATGCAGGACAAAGGCTGGGCTGCCTAGGCGCGCACGGGGCTGTGTGCCCTCCCGCTCTGGCACCCTGCAGCCACCAGAGGGCGCTGCGCCAGCTGCCTGGAGCGTCCCCCTCGCCCTTAGCTACCAACCAGGCCCCTGGCACGGGACGGGAGGGCAAAGGGCCAACCCGCGTGCAGCCCTGCCCGCACCCCGGGGCGCTGTCCGAGCCGAGGGGGGCGGCAGGCAGGGCGCCAGCCTGCCCTGCTGACCTCGGGGCCTGTGGAGAGGAGTGCAGGTGAGGGCCTCTGGCCTGCCCAGCTACCCAGCCACACCTTCTAGAGCTCGCGGTGCTCCAGAATGTTCCATGAGCCCCACCTCGCAGGTCCCCCAGACCCCCACCGAGAGTTACGTCGGGTGTGGCCTGGAGCAGGGGGGCCGCAGGGCAGTGCCCAGTGCCTGCCGCGGCCCGGGCCCGGAGAAGCGGGCCGAGCCGGGCCGGCGGCGGTCCTGGGTCTGGGGGGCCCCCGCTCCCCGGCGGGCACCCACCTTGCAGTGGTAGGCGGCGGCGTGCTTGGCCACGGCACACTGCTTCTCCACCAGGAAGCAGAAGCGCCTGCGCTCCTCCGTCAGCGCCGTCTTGTAGCCGTCCGACACGCAGCCCTCCAGCTCGCCCTGCTTGCTGCTGATGGCGTCGATGAACTGCGGGCGGCGGGGCGTGAGGGGGCGGCCGGGCCACGCC
>NW_004567161.1:57201-57813 GCF_000260355.1 Condylura cristata
GAAGTGTGGGAGGAGCGCGCCGAAGGGAGCCGGAGCGCTCCCCCAACTCTCAGTGCGCCGCCCCTGGGCTTCCCCCCCACGCACCCTCCCTGCCCCCAGGGCACTGGCGGAGACCCTGACCCAAACCAAGGGCAAGGCTGGGCCCTGGGTGGCCGTGGAGCAGCCGCGGGCACAGGTGAGGGCCCCACCCCCGTCCCCGGTACTTTTCCTCTGGTTACAGAACCAGCAGCCCCGGGGCCCAGGCTGGGGCCTCCCGAAGCGGGGAGTCTGCCAACTGGGGTGCCCTGCGGGCAGCGGCGTGGGTGTTCGGGGCTGAGGACACGGCTCCCCGAGGAGCGTGGGTTTGACCCAGCACCTCAGCCCTCCAGAGCCCCCAGCTCCGCACGGCGGTGTGGGGCGCCGGAGCCCACTGGGGGAGGGGCCGAGCCCCGGCAGGAGCCCGGGGTGGCCGGAGCGGCGGCCCCTGGCCGGCAGAGGACTTCTGGGCTCGCTCCCAGCCGCCCGGGACAGAGGCGTAAACCGGGCCAAGGGCCCCCTGGGCCTGGCCCCCAGCGCCCGCCGCCCGCCGCCAGTTTCTGGGTTTGTAGGCTGCGGGGCCCCGCCCCGGCTCCC
>NW_004567161.1:58509-60248 GCF_000260355.1 Condylura cristata
TGGCGCAGCGGGCAAGGCACGAGCGGCCCGCCACGCAGGCTGTGGGTCAGCTCCCCTGGCCGGGCTCGAACCCAGGCCGCACAGTTACCAGCGCTGGGCCTTGGCCCCCAGGCCACAGGGGAGGCGGCGAGGGCAGAGCCTCCCAGCCCGCTGGTCAAGCTCTGCTGGAGGCCACGGCCCACGCTGCTGCCCCCTGGCGGGGCCGCACCGGGCCGGGCTTCTCCCAGGACGCCCGAGGGCTCCCTGTGTGGCTGCTGCGGACCAGGACAGAGCTGACCTGGGAGACGGCTGCACCCCAAAGTGACTCCGCGGCCCCCTCCCAGCTACACACCCTGAACACGCTTGCACACGAGTTCAGTCACGGAACCATTCAGCGGACGGACAGCTGAGCCGAAGAGGACAGCGCCCTCCCCTCTGTCCCGGGGGGGGGGTGCATCCTGGGGCCCCCCCCACCCCCTTTCCCAGCACAGCTCCCCTCCCACCTTAGCACGCTGCAGTAACTGTAATAAAGGCCACATGAGCGTGGGCTCGCGCTCAAAAGAACGGTGCGTTGCCAGGGCCGGGGTCGGGCCGGGGCGGGTCTGGGGGGGTGGCCTGGCCTGCCGATGGGGGGGGCGGCCCGAGGCCGGCGTCAGGCCACAGGCGGGGCCAGCAGCCCTGTCCAGACGGAGCCCGAGCCCGGCCTAGTTTGCGCCTGTCCCCGACCTACAATCAGACGTGCCCGCTCCCGGCCCCGTGACGGGCAGAGAGGCCGGTCCCCGGCCGAGGGCGCCCTGCTCCCTGTCCAGCCTGGGGCCCGGCAGGGTGGCGCCTCCCTGGCCAGGGCCCCTGGGAGCCCCAACCCCTGCAGGGTCACTCAGGCGCAGAGCTCAGGGTGGGTGCGGCCCAAGGCCCCTCCGGCCCGCCAGCGGGGTCAGCCGTGGAAGGGCATGCGACGCTCAGGCCCCAGCCGGACGGCCCCGCCCAGGACAGGACAGCGGCTCTGCAGGCCGGCCCCGGGTGAGGGGCAGTCCGCTGCGCCCTCCTAGGGGTCGCCGCGTCCTGCGCCCCGGCTGCCCCAGACGCCAGGCCACGGCCAGCAGCTGTGCCAAGGCTGCCTGTGCCAGGGCCCACCCCGCCCACTCACCGGGGCGTCTGCGGCCCCACTCCGGGGTGGGCATCCGCTGACCCTCAGGCCGGTGAGCCCCGGCTCCGAGGAGCAGCAAGAGGCGGGGCGCTCGGTCTGCACCTCACCTGGTGACAAAGGGGGCACTGGGGCGCGGGGACCCCTCAGCGGGGCTCTGGGCGCGGGCGATGCCCTCCCAGCCCTGCACCCGCCCTCCGCCCGGCACGAGTGCGCGGGGCGTGGGGCTGCGGGCTTCTCGGGCGGGCGCCCCGCACACCTGCAGCTCCTTGTCCGAGTACTTCTGGGGGTTCTTGCTGCCCTGGCTCTTCTTGCGCAGCTTCTTCAGCTCCGCCTGGCACTTGTCCAGGGCATCACCTTTGCCCCTCTGCTCGCTCTGGTACTTCTTGAGCGCGGCCTGCAGGCACCGGGGAGGCGGGGTGTGGGGCGGCCGGTGCCCCCGGTTCCCGGGGCAGCGCCTCAGTTCCCGGGCACCCCGGGGCAGGCTCCCCACGGGCGAGGCAAAGCGCAGGGTGGCCAGGGCCGGCCGGGAGGCCCCGTCCGGGCGCACGGGCTACTTACGCTCAGGTACCTGGAGTCCAGCTCCACCTTCTGCTCCAGCTGCACCAGCAGCTCG
>NW_004567161.1:61968-62535 GCF_000260355.1 Condylura cristata
GGGCCGGGCCTGCCGGACAGTGGCGCGGGGTGTGGCGCGGGGGTCCTGCGTGGGGAGGACGGGCGCCTCTGGGGCCAGGTCGCAGGAGGAGGGTCCAGCGGTCAGTGAAGGGGCCGCAAGGTCCCCAGTGAGGCCCAGCGCACCCCTCTCGGGACCCAGCCGGGCCCGGCGCCGCCAGCACAGACGGACACCCCCGCCACCCCCGGGACCTGCACACTGGGAGGCGACTGGCCGGGGAAGGGCGACCAGGGGCGGCCCAGGCAGCCTCGGCCCCCTCACGGGGCCTTCCCGCGCCTCGACCGCTGCAGTGGGGGCCCCCGGCCGACCCGCCGCCCACTCGGGCTTCCCGCGCCCTGGACGTTGCTCTGGCAGGCGGCCACAGGCCATCGCGAACACGGGGCGCCCGGCCGGGATGACCGCGCGCACCTTGGCCTCAGGTGGAACCGGCCAGGGTGCCCGGCGGGCAGTGCGACCTGCCTCCCCCGCAGAAACCGGGCCTCCTCCCTGGAAGTCACCTGTCCAGCCCGCTGCCCAGGCCCCGGGCCAGCTCTGCGCCCTCACCCGGGA
>NW_004567161.1:87512-88145 GCF_000260355.1 Condylura cristata
CCCGCCGGGTGGGCCGGGCGTTACCACTCGCTCAGCGCCATCCTGCGGTCGTAGACGCGGACCGAGCCGTCGCCCAGGCCGGCCACGATGAGGGCGCGGTGGGAGTCGCAGGACAGGCTGGTGACGCAGCTGTCGGCGCCCGTGGGGATGTCCTGCGCGGGCGGTCCGTGAGGCGGCGCGGCCCCCACGGCCCCGGCTGGGCCGAGCGCATTTCGGGGTCCCCTCGGCTCCCCGAGCCCCTGACTAGCTCGGGGACGGCCTCGGGCTCCCCGTCACTCCCCTCCCCCACCCTCCCCGCCGCGGGCTGACCGAGGGTGGGGGCCCAGCGCCCCTCAGCTTCCTCCTCCTCCCTGCCTCCGTCTCTTAGGGCACTGGCAGAGGCTGGGGGTCACTCTGCTCAAACTGCGCCCCAGAACTGGAGGAAGGGGCTCCCGGGCCCCAGCGGCGCCCCACCCCCGGACAGCGCCGGCCTCACCTGCACCTTCGTCTCGCGGTCGGTGTCCCAGACCCGCAGGATGCGCACGTCGCCGGAGCTCACGAGCAGGCCGGTCTCCTGCTCCCAGTCCACCACCATCCCGGCGCCTGCGGGGACAGGCGCGCTGGCCGAGGAGCACCGGGCGCCGGGGTGGGGCC
>NW_004567161.1:88357-89298 GCF_000260355.1 Condylura cristata
CTCTGCGCCCAGCGCGGCACCCCGCTGTCGGGGTGCAGGCCTGCCGCCCACGGGAGAAGCTCCTGGGAGTCCCCAGGAGGGCCCACGGGGCCACAGTGGGGTGCGGGACAGGGCTCTGCTGGGCTCCCGGGCCCCCCAGCGTCCCTCCCTTCTGTCCAGGAGCAAGGGCCCTCCCGGGTCCCCCGGCTCCCATCGCCCAGAAGGCGCAGACACCAGTTTCCTTTCTGCTCAGTGGCCCTGCCCTGGCCTCCCGGTCCAGGCTCAGCTGCCAAGGGCCCACCCACACTGCCCCTCCCTGCTCTGGGCCCGCGGGCGTGGCCTGGGGGCAGGTGAGGACGCCCCGTGGGGCCCACAGCAAGGTGGGCCTGCCAGGCAGCGGGGTGCAGGACCCAGGACGTAGAGGCATCCTGCCGGCGCTGGCCACCAGCCTCGGCTCCCCTTTCCGGGCACAGGCCCCCCACTGGTCCCACACCCAGGCACCAGGTGGAGGGCGGCTGCTGGGCTGCACCCCAGGCCACCCGCGAGGGCTCCGGGCACCAGCTCAGTGGGGGGACAGAGTGGGGGCGCGGGGGGCTCTCTGAGGGACACTGCGGGGCCTGGCTGCTCAAGGGGACCTCCGGCTCTGCCCACGGCCAGCCTCCCCTGGGCAGGCAGAAGGAGACGTCCAGGGCCGCCGCGTGGGCGCGAGCAGGGCCACCCTCAGCTGGCCGGCAGCTGCCCCCTGTCCTGCCCCTGCCCGTCGGCTCTGCCACCCTGCGAAGCGCTGTCACGGCCAGGGACCCACCCCGGGTGGTGGGCAGCATGTCCGACAGGCCCTGCCAGGCGGTCACCATTTCCGGATTCTTCTCCAGGTCAGCGAAATTCTTCCAGACCCTGATGGCGCCGTCATCTGGGGGCAAGAGGGCAGGTCACACGCAGCCTCCCCGGACGCCGCCCACCTG
>NW_004567161.1:89573-91295 GCF_000260355.1 Condylura cristata
CCCGGTGGCAGGGCGCAGGCCTCGAGCCGGCCTCCGGGGTCACGCGGCCAGTCCAGGCCGAGGACCTTTACGGGACGGGCCGGCCGCTGCGGGAAGGCGGGGAGTGCAGCGGACTTCCGCTGCCCCAGAGCCCGCAGCGGCACGGTGCTGGGCCGTGCAGGGGCCGCAGGCGCACGCTACCTTCATGACCGGCTGGGCGAAGTACCGGGCGCTCCAGTCGCAGAAGCCCGTCTGCAAGGCGGCCGAGACGAAGCCCTTGTGCCCCGCGGCCTCGTCGGGGTCCTCGGCCGTCTTCCGGGCGTGTGGAGAGGGTCAGAGTAAGTCCTCGCCGCGGTCGGCGAGCTTACGGGAGGCGCGTGGTCAGCACTGGCCGCACCCTGCGCCCTGGCGGTCGGTCCCGTGGGACAGCCTGCTGCGCCAGGGTGGCAGATCTGGGGGCACGGGGGAGCCGCACAACTTGGAAACACGGGGGTCTCCCTGTGGCCGGGGTCAGCCTCAGCCGGCCACCGCGGTGGCCTGCGTCCCTCCCGGCGGGGAGACCCTCGCGGCAGTGGGTTCAGCGAATCGCCTGTCCCGCTCCCCATGGTCTCTGGGGCGTCCTCTCCGCCCTGCACCTCTGGCCTGCACCCGGCTCTTCTACGTACAACAAAAAACCCCAGAAGCTTCCCCGCGGCAGGGCTTGCCACGACCCCTAGAGGGCAGGAGGCAGAGGCGAGGCCACTCGGGGGGCCGCTCCCGGGCAGCTGTGCGCCCCGCCCCTCACTGGCCCGTGCAGGGTGGGCGCGGGGCCCCTCCCACGCGGTGCGGGGGGCCCACGCTACACAGGCCGGCCTCGGTCACTGGCCAGGGGCCGGTGGCCAGGACTCTGCCCCCGGACACGCAGCAGCGGGGCCGGGCCGGGACCCCACCAGACGGGGGCGACACGGCCCAGCCTCGGGCTCCCCGAAGGAGAGCTGAAGGCCCCAGGCGGCCGGCGGGGCGGGCACACACCAGATGCTGTCCTTGTCGGCCACAGCCACGCACGGCGCGAAGGGGTGAAACTTGACCACGGAGGGGACACCGGGGTTCCTGTTGAGGAAGATCTGGTCGTCCAGTCGCGAGATGCCTGCGGGGAGAGCCCGCCACGGGCAGCTGAAGGCCGGGCACCGGCGCGGCCAGTGCCTGGACTTCGGACATGGAGGGGACGCGGGGTGGGGGTGGGGCGGGCGCGTCTGATGCCAGCACCCCTGGGCCAGTCGCCGGCCATTGCCACGCCAGCTTGGGCCCCTCCCGCGGTCCCCCAGCCCCCGCGGCCACGCACCCCACTCCCTGGCGCCCCCCCGCCCCGCCCCCGCGCACCCCTCTGGATGGCCGCCTGTGCCTGCCTCCGGACGCGCGAGTTCCGCAGGAAGCGCCACTCCCGCTCCTTCCGGATCTGGCTCTCCAGGTCGTGCTCCTCGGGCATCTGGGCGACAGGAGCGGGGTTCCCGGAGCCGCCGAGCACCGCCCCGCTCGCGGGTCTGGTGGGGGCGCCCGGGCCCGCCATCCTCCCGCTCCGCAGCCCCAGGTTTCGGGGCGCCCTGGCCGGGGGAGGCTGCCCTGGAGCCGGGGGAGGCCCCGTCCGGGCTGGCGCCGCGGTGATGGGCCGGAAGGGCCGGAGTTGAAATTGGGGGACACCGGAAGGCCCAGCCTGCGCCGGGGGCCGGCCGTGCCGGGCGGGAGCCGCCGAGACCTCGGGGCTGG
>NW_004567161.1:92335-93640 GCF_000260355.1 Condylura cristata
CGCCGGCCCTCAGCCGTGCACCGGGCAGCCTGGCCCCCGCCACCTCTCCGGAGTCTGCAGCCCACACTGAGGCGCCGTCTGGCCGGGGCGGGCGCGGGCACGCGGGTCCCTGCACTTGGGGGCCCGGCAGATCCGGGCAGCCCTCCCGAACCCCTGCAGCCCGGGCAGGGGCGCGGGTCCGTGAGGGGAGGGGCGCACAGCAGAGGCCCGGAGCCCAGCCACGAGCGACGAGGCTTGACCCGCGAGTCCAGGGCGACCCAGGATGGGGCCTGGGGCCCAGTGGCCAGAGCTCCTGGAGCCCGCCTGCCCGCTGTCCTTGCTGCCCACCCCACGGGGCAGCCCGTCCGTACCTGGTCGGGGCCCTTGTCAAACATCTTCCGTGTCCGGGGAAACTGGTGGGAGTGCGGGGTGTACTGTACCCCCGCGGGCCCAGCGGGGCCTGGCCGGCCTGCAGGGAGGTCCCGGCTGACCGGCTGCTTGGTCGCGTCGTTGGTCAGGCTGGAGCTGCTGGCACTGGGCATTGGCGGGGAGCCTCTGCCGTCACGGGGAGACAGTGTGTTACCCCGAAAGGCCACTCCGGGCCTCTGGCCGGGCTGACCGCCCGCCCGCCTTCAGCCACCAAGCGTAGGCGCACTGCCCGGCCCCTCCCAGCGGGGCTGTGGGCGCAGAGCCCCGTGGGGCGCTGGGGACGCGGCCGGGTGCCGGAGGGAAGTTGCGCTGGCCACCACGGGACCGGGCATAGCGACGCAGGGCGGCCAGGGAGGGGCGTGGGCGGGGTCAGCGCTCACCCGGCCTGCTGGATGAGGATGCCCTTGTTGGTGGGGCTGGCGGGCGCCGACTGGGTGAGGGAGGACGCGGTGAGGATGCGCTGTGGCCGGGCGTTCACGGTGGCCTGGAAGACGGGCGGTGGGTGGGCCGCTGGGCGGGGCTTCCCAGGCCCTGGACGTCTTCGCGACTCCCGGGAGCCCTGAGGCAGGACCACGGGGCGGGCTGCCTGCTGGATGGCGCCTGGCCCCGCCCCCGCCCCGCCCCAAGCCTCCCGGGGAACCTGGGCCTCGGCCCCCTCCGCCAAGCTGACCCGTCCCTTGACCCAGAGGCCGCGCGGGCTGAGGGCCGCCCGTGCCTAGAAGGGAGGCCGTGGGGCGCTGTCCCCACTGCTACCGGGGCGGGGGGTAGGGGGGTGTCGGGCACGGAGACAGGAGGCTCCGGCCAGCTGCAGGCCAGCGGGGGCGGGGCTCAGCCCCGGGGACACGCCCACTGGGCCTGCCGGCCGCTCCCTGGACGAGGCACCGGTGGGAGCAGGCA
>NW_004567161.1:94405-95515 GCF_000260355.1 Condylura cristata
GGTCTCTTGCAGCAGACGGGCGCCAAGGGTCGGGGCCTGCACCCCGGGCGACGCACGAGACGACACGCATGTGCGGGGCGACATCACCAGGCGGGACGAGCCCCCCGGCACAGGCTGGCCGTGCCCGGAGCCCGAGAGGGGGGCTGGGGGCGGGCTTAGCCCCAGGAGACAGGACTAACGTCAGTGACGGAAGCTTCTGGAGGAACGAAGCGAGCACAGCAGCGGCCGGCAGCCGCCGAGGGCGGGCGGTGCGCAGGCCGGGCTGCGGCGTCCCGGGCCCGCCGAGGCGCCGCACCCACCTTGTGGGCGATGCTGTTGAGCACCCGCATGGCCAGGTCAGAGACGTCGGGGTAGGGGTCTGCCGCCAGGTGCAGCAGGACGCGCCAGATCTGCGTGTAGACGCTGTTGAAGGACACCCCTAGGGGAGAGGGGCGCTCAGCCGCCAGCCCTGCCCGGCGGGCAGGACCCCGCCGGGCACAGGCTGGGCCTCGCGGCCCCCCGCTGGCCGGCAGCCTGGGCGGCCTCCCTTCAGGCCACGCTGGCACGCTGGGCCCTGGCCCGGCAGGGGAGCAGCAGGACACGGCCCCGCCACGCCGCACGTCAGCTGCCCCAGAGCCCAGGCAACCCAGTGCCCTCTGGGCCTGTGGCAGCAGCTGGCGCGGGGGGAGGGGCCACGGCCCCCATGGAGAGGGCACCCTGGCTGGAGGGAAGGCTGGCAGAGCCGACAGCGGGGGAGGCAGCTGCCCAGCACTGGACAGCCCAACCGCAGCCGCCCTGGCTCCGCACGGCCACGCCCCTCCCACAGACCACGCCCCACCTCGCGAGGCCGCGCCCACTCTGCGAGGCCACGCCCCGCAACTCGGCTCCCGCCCACAGCCACGCCCTGGCTCACACCCCCGGCCACGCGCCGCCCGGGGTCCCGGTGTGGCTACCTATGAGGGAGTTGAGGGACGAGTAGGAGCTGACGCGGCGCATCTTGTCGACGGTCTCGAAGGACAGGATGTACTCTTCGCTCTCGGGGCTGCCCAGGGTGCTGCTGGCGCTGCTGCTGGCGCTCAGGTTCCCGGGGGAGAAGGCCGCCGAGCTGCCCGCTGGCCGCGGAGGGGGCGG
>NW_004567161.1:96476-98802 GCF_000260355.1 Condylura cristata
GCGGTCAGGGAGGGGCCGGCGGCTGAGGGCCAGGAGATGGCCGTGGCCCTGCTCAGCAGCACCCGGGTGGCCCCGACGCCTGCCTGCCTGCCCACGCTGGCCAAAGCCCGGCCCGGGCCCCAGGAGTCCCGCTCTGTGGAGGAAACCCCCCGCGGGAAGCCAGGTCTGCGGCGCTCCTGCGGGCTCGCGAAGCAGCCCGCCCGGCTCTCCATCCCGTCCAGGAGCCCAAAGCCTGCTGTCCAGCGATCCGTCAACACTGCCCCTGCAGCCTGCCCGCTCCTGCCTGGCTCGTGGTCGCTCTGGCCTGACACCGTCCCAACCAGCTCTTTCCTCCCGGGCCACGGGGCTGACAGCGGCCCTCCAGGCCTCTGCTGCCCACATCTGCCTCCTGGCCGGAGCTGCTGACCCCATGCAGGGAGGGTCAGCGAAGGGAGAGCCGCGCTGTCTGGATAGCCCGCCTGTCCAGAGGGTGAGCGGTGCCACCGCCCCGATAAGCCTGCTCCGGGAGGGCTCCCCGAGTCCCCGGCTGGCCGGCCCTGGGGTACCCCACCCACCCTGCTGCCCCGCCCTACGTGCCCGGGACACCAGGCGCAGTGCCCAGGCTGAGCAGCAAAGCCAGGCCTGCTCCCCGGCCCCCAGGCCCCAGGCCGGTCACGACGCCAGGGCAGCTCTGTGGACAGGACACCCCTTGTGTCGGAGCCCACGCTGCGCTGCGCGGAGGGGACACGTGCCCCGCTGGCCAGACAGGGAGGCCTCGGACCTCTGGGCTGGCCCCAGTGCCACCTGCCCCGCCAGGCCTCGGCGGCCGTCGTTGGGTCCCAAACCAAACGGAGCCTGCCTTGGGCTCGGCGGCCTGGAGACGGGGGCACGGGTTGCCCTCAGGGTTCAGCATGGGCACGGCTGCCGTGGGCGGCCTGGGCTCAGCGGGGCGGGGACAGCTGCTTGCCTCTGGCGGAGAGGCACACCGAGGACTGGCACACCAGGGCCGGCCACGGCCACGGCAGCCAGGACGCGCACGCACCTTGCGGACCACGGGGCTCCCGTCGCTGATGAGCTGGGCCAGCATCATGGCCACGTTATGGTCGATGGTGGTGGAGTGGTCAGTGCGCTCCGCCGAGTTGCCCACGAAGGTGCCGAGCGCGAAGACGGCCGCACAGCGCACCTGCCAGAGGGCGGCAGGGCCTGGGTCCTGGCACCGCCCAGCTGCCTCCCGCTGCAGGGCGCTGGCCAGGGGCGGGGCCGCGGCTGAGGTGGAGGGTGGAGCCCAGAGGCCGTGGCCCCACCCAGCGCCTGCCTGGGTGTTGGGCCCTGGCTGCTGGGGCCCGGCCCCGCCCTGTGGGGTGCAGGAGGTAAGCTCCACCTCGCTGACCTGTCCCCTGGTTTCTGGAACGTCCTGCCGGGCAGGGGGCAGGGCGACCTGCGACGGCCCGAACACCGCGCCCGGGTGCCAGGGTGCCCTGCCTGACCCGCTCGGAATCGGCCGCGGGCTCCCCGGGGCTGAGAGAGCATCTCAAACTGGAACTCGACACACGACCCGGGGCTCCGGGGCTGCCTGGGCTGCTGTCTGGCCAGGCACCCGGCGTGGCCACCGCGCACGCTGAAGGTGACCCCCCAAAGGAGGCCAAAGTGGGTGTGGACAGAGCGCCTGGGGGCAGTGGTGGTGCAGTGGGGTCTGAGACAAGGCCTGCGGAGGGGAGGCTGCGGGGGTCACGCCCGGGCCCGGGTGAGTCCCGAGCCAGAGGACCGGGGGCCCCGGCGCCCGCGTGGCCTGTGACCCGGTGAGCCCGGCCACACCGCAGGCTCCACAGGGCAGACAGGCGGCCCACGGCTCGCGGCCGCCTGGCTTGGGGTCTCTCAGCTCTGGGGTCCCAGGTGAGAGGGGCCGAGGAGTACCCCGGGGTGTTTCGGGGCGGAGCGCTCCCCGGGGCTCCCCAGGTGCCCCCATGGCACCGCAGGGCCGCACCTCCGCAGCACCCCACGGCCCGGGCCGCCGCCAGCCCCCCAGCCGTGTTAGGGGCACCCTGTGACTGAACTGGGAACGAGTGAGGGCGTGCCCTGAGCGCTGCCCTCCCGGGGAGCCTGAGCTGGGGCCCCCCGCCCCGCGGGGCAGCGCGTGGGGCTCACCTCGGGGATGGGGTCGGACAGCAGGCTGCACAGCTTCTCGTGCGCGCTGTCCCGCACGCCGCACCAGCGGGCCGAGTCGAAGTTCTGCCAGACGCGCCCGAGGCAGATGGCCACCCACTGGCGCAGCAGCGGGTGCGGGTCCGTGAGCTGCTCCAGGCAGATGGCGATCAGGTTGCCCTGGAGACAGGCCTCCTGCGGGGGG
>NW_004567161.1:99528-100823 GCF_000260355.1 Condylura cristata
GCGGGGAGGCCGCGCGGCCTCGGGGCTGGACAGAGCCCGTCGCTGAGGGCGGCGCGGTGCGGGCTTACCGGCATGTAGGGGTCGGCCAGCACGGAGAGGAAGTACTTGTGCCCGCTGTCCTTCACCAGGTCGGCCTGGCACGACTGGGGAGAACAAGGGAGGTGTGAGCCGGCCTGGGCGCTTCCCGCAGGCGGACGGTCGACTTGCGCCCGGTGTCCAGCCGGCCGGTCCCACGCAAGGGGCCAGAGGCGGCTGGGACACCCCCAGGGGGCGCTGGGGCGGGGGAAGGAGCGAATCCGGCCACGTTCACCCCGGCGGGCCCAGGACAAGCAGGGGTGTGGGGCCACAGCAGACTCGCAGCCCCAGCGCACTCCGGGGGGCTGTGGGGGGGTGGCCCACCTGGCCCAGCCTCCCCGAGAGGCCGCGGACGCAGGGGAAAGCTGATGTGAGGTCCGGCCCAGGAAGCCGGCTCTGCGGGGCCCCTGCCCGCCCGCCCCCTGGCTCGGGGCGGGCGTCTCTGGGGCCTGGGGAGCCCGGGGGGCTGCGGGGCGCACGGGTGCGCTGACAGGAGCGTCTCAGGGTGGAGGCCGCAGTGCGGGCTGGGGCGGGGCTGCCCGGGACCCAGGGAGGTCCCTGCTGGACACCTGGGCACCTGCCTTCCGCAGGGTGCGCGTGGCCCGCACAGGGCGTCCCGTGGGGGCTCAAGGGGAAGGCCCCTGGACCCTCCCGGCCACACAGGCCAGCGCCCCTCCCCTCCCCACCCCAGGGCCCGCGCCCTGCCCGAGAACTCTCCCGTGGCAGACGCGTGACCACGTCCAGGCCCCCCAGAGGCGCCCACGGGACTCACACACGGAGTGCTTGTGGCTGCTCTCCTTGCTGGCCAGCATCTTCACGCCTCTGGACTTCAGCTCGATGGCCTTTTTCACTGCAGGAGACAGTAAGGCCGTGAGCGGGCAGGACTGGGTCAGCTGCACAGACGGGGCGGGGGCGTCAGGACCCCAGAGGAAGCCCCGAGGGGGGGCGTCAGGACCCCAGAGGAAGCCCCGGGGGGGGGCGTCAGGACCCCAGAGGAAGCCCGGGGTGGAGGGCGTCAGGACCCCAGAGGAAGCCCAGGGGGGGCGTCAGGACCCCAGAGGAAGCCCGGGGGGGGCGTCAGGACCCCAGAGGAAGCCCGGGGGGGCGTCAGGACCCCAGAGGAAGCCCGGGGGGGGCGTCAGGACCCCAGAGGAAGCCCGGGGGGGGCGTCAGGACCCCAGAGGAAGCCCGGGGGGGCGTCAGGACCCCAGAGGAAGCCC
>NW_004567161.1:132461-133746 GCF_000260355.1 Condylura cristata
GGGGGCGTTGGCTGGGCTGGTTATGGGGGGCGGTGGCTGGGCTGGATATGGGGCGCTGGCTGGCTCGGTGAGCAGAGCAGAGGCTGAGTGCGCAGGGGCAGCCGGGGGCTCTCACCCGAGGGAGGGCATCATCCCGTCTCCGGGGCCCATTCCCTGCCTTCCCACACAGCTTCGGAGAGACCAGCACCCCCTTTTTATTTGTATTGGGCTTCTGCATAGCGGCAGGCCACACCTGGTGTCGGAGGCGGGCGGGGCGGCGGAGCCACGGACTGGGGCCGGCCACGGACTGGGGCCGGCCGAGGCCTGCACTGCCCACCGGGCCGCAGGCCAGGGCTCGCGCTCTGCCAGCTGAAGGGCTGATGGGGGCTCCTGGAGAGCAGGGGACCGCGTGCGCCCCACGGCTGCGCCCGGGCCGGGGAGCTGGAGGCTGCAGCTGCACCTTGCGCGCGCCAGAAGCCAGCACGGTCCGCCGTGGCCGCCCACCGCGGTGGCCTGTGGGGGGCGCGGGGGTCCGGGGGGCCGCGTGGGGTGTGAGGCTCAGCTCAGTCGCGTGCCCCCATCACACCACCTCTGACACCAGAGGGTGTCTAGAGTCTTGCCCCAGCTCACTGAGAAGGCTCCCCACAGCGAGCGCCTGGAGACGGCCCCCAGGGCCCGCCTGCCCTGCGGGGAAGCCGCCGGCAGCTCTCTGGGTCCACACCCCAGCGGGAGCTCCCTCCACCCACGCCCCCAGGCCTGCAGACTCCGCTCAGATTTAGTCTTCAAAGTGACAGCCTGGTCTTCATTTGCAGCTTGTCACCCTCTGCGGTATCTGTCCCTCTCCTTAAAGGGCCGCGAGAGGACAGCCGGAGAGGCCGCTGTGGACGGAGAAGCCCTCAGTCCTCCAGCAGCGCGGCCCGAGGCGGGCCGATCCGGGAGCGCTGACCAGCCGGCAGCGGCCCCCGAGGGCTGGGGCAGGCTCGGGCACAGATGGTGCCTGGGCCCCGGGCGAGCCCCCCGGCCCGGACCTCGTTCACTCGCCCCCTGACCTCAGAGCCGGCAAGTCGCCAGCTCAGGCTCTGCCACGGCCACAGGCTGGCCTCGCCCGCCCGCCCGGCAGGGCACAGGGCCTCCTCTCGGCCGTCTGCTGCACCGGAAGGGGCTCTGGGCCCCGCTCCCCGAAGAGACGCAGAGGGCAGGGCCTCTCCTGCGCGGGGGTGGAGCTGGGAGGGCGCCCCGCCTTCCTTGCACGCCCCGCACACCGGCCGCAGGGGTGGGCAGGGCTGCCGGCGGGTGGGGACCGGCG
>NW_004567161.1:136442-136904 GCF_000260355.1 Condylura cristata
TGGCTGAAGCCGCCGCCAGCGTCCCGGCTCGGAGGCCTGTTCTGCTCAGTGTTTTCGTGTTTCCCTGAGCGAGGCGCTCGTGGCTCAGGTGGACGAGAAGCAGCCTACAGGCCCCGGAGCACGGGTCCGGCTGCCGTCACCGTGGGGCGGGCGAGGCTCTGCTCCACGCCGCCCCCTGCCCGCTGTCAGGGCCGGGAGCCCTCCTGTGGCGTACGCTCCAGAAAGTGCGACTGCGAACTGCCGCTCGAAAGCGAGCGCCTACGAGGAGCCGGCAGAGAAACGAGGCGTTTCTGAGAGGGATCGGCGGTCAGCCACTGGGCATTTTGGAAACTGCGACTCACTCAAACAAAGGAGAAAACCGCAGAGAAGTAAGGCAGAGGGCGGAGGGCGCCCCTCTCCCCGGGAAACCCGGCGAGGGAAGGCGCGGGCAGGGGACCGCGCTCTGCGGCAGCCCGTGGGGAC
>NW_004567161.1:139430-140825 GCF_000260355.1 Condylura cristata
CCCCGCAGAGGCGCGAGCGAGGACTCAAGCCCGCTGCCCGGCCCCGCGGCGCCCCCTTACCGATCCAGCACTCCAGGCGCGCGCACGGGGTGGTCTTCAGCACGTCCGGGGGGTCCACGCCGACATTCAGACACAGGACCAGGGCGACACTGACAGTCTTCATCTGGAACAGACAGCGCGTGGCTCTGAAACCTGCGCACACGTTTCCCCAGGCCCCGCACTCGCCAGCCCCCGGCCCGCCCGTGCCCGCAACGATGCCCGCCCCGGGTGGGTGGGCGCAGGGGCCTGCTCCCGGGGTCCCTGCGGCACGTTTCCAGAAACAGGCGACGGCCAGAAGGCCCGGCCGTCTCCGGGCGCCGGACCCCGCGGCCGCAGTCCCCTGCAGACGGCGCCCCCAGCTTGCTCTGGCCGGGCGACTCCGATGGCTGAAATCGCCGAACGTCTTGCGGGGCCGCGACCAGGGGCGTGGGGGCGGCAATTCCTGGGTGTCCCGGGGCCGGCGCGGGGCCGCTGGCCAAGCCCGTGGCGGCGGGTCCGCTCCGCCCGGCCTGGGTGCCGGCGTGCACGCAGCCTTCCCGGCGTCCCTGCACGTCACCCTGTGTCTCCTCGCTGGCTGACCCTCAAGCCGAGGGACACGCCCTCTGCCTGACCGCCTTAACGAGCGCAGACAACCGGCAGCAGAGCCAGGAAGTTCCCACCTACAGCAGCACCGCCCCAGAGCCTCCGAGCCTCAGACCCGCCAGGCAGCCCCCCAGTCCCGCCACCACCCCCTCGGGGTGAGCCGGGCCCCCACACACCAGGACGAGGGGACGCGTAACCGCAGCACCCCCACAGCCACCGACCCCTGCACCCCCAGAGCACGAGGGCGCCTCCGCCGCGCCCGGCCCTCGGGCCCCAGGGTGCGCCCGGCCGGTGAAGGCGCCTCACGCTGGGGCCGGCCCCAGATGGCCTCCTGGTATCTCACTTTCATCTCTGACAAGCTCGCTCCACTCGCTCCCGAATTCCAGGCGAAGGCTCTTTGGGAGCGCAGCGGGGAGGCACCTCCCGACTTCTCCCCAGCACCGCGGCAGGGGCGCCCCCAGGCTAGCGCTGGGCTTGAAAAGAGCAGTGGAGACTGGGTGGGGAGGGGCACCCCAGGGCCCTCGCGCCCGTCCCCCCCCAGAGACCGCCTGCGCACAGAGAGGGCAGGGGTTCGCAGCACGGTCACCGGGCCTCAACGCCGAAGTGGGGGCAGGCCGGGGGCCCGCTGTCCCCCGCAGCTCCCCTCCACACTGGCAGCCGGGGGAGGCCCGATCACAGCGCAAGCAAGAGACACCACCTCTGCGCACAGCCTGGCCTGGGGCACCGCTTGGGGGCACGGGGGGGCACCGCTTGGGGGCACGGCCTGGGGGGGCA
>NW_004567161.1:141279-141805 GCF_000260355.1 Condylura cristata
GGGGGACACGGGGGGGGGCATCGCTTCGGGGCACAGCTGGGGGCGCGGCGGGGGAGCACAGCAGAGCTCCCCCCTGCCGGAGGCCGGCTCCCTGCCCGCGCAGGAGCGCTGAGGCGGACGTTCCTGAAGGAGCCACAGAAATCATTAATAGCTGCAGCAAAACATCATTTAAAGGGGAAGAAGGCGGACTAGATTTAACGCTGGTGGCAAAACACCTCTGCGCAGAGTAATTCTGAAGACAAATCCAAGCAGAACCTCAACAACACAGCAGCGAAGCAACTTCAAAACGCCTCAGCCAGGGCAGGGCCCAGGCCCACCCGCGGCTGCCCCCCGGCGCCACCCCGCCCTGGCAGCGGCCCTTGCCAGGGGCAAGCCCGGGTTGGGGTGCCCCTCCCCCCAGGAAACGCACCTGACCAGCGCCCGGCACAGAGGGCGGGACACGGCGGCGGCAGCGGCCACTGGCCCAGGCCCAGAAGCCCTGGGCCTGCCCGCCGGGGAGCGTCGCAGGACGAAAGGCGGCGCTAAG
>NW_004567161.1:146753-147642 GCF_000260355.1 Condylura cristata
GAGGGGGGCGGGGCCCGCGGCTGGGGCCGCTCTCACCCGCCAGGGGCGGCGCCACTCTGGGGGCACTGAAGGCCGAGCACCGGGTGGGGAGTCCCTGGCAGGCGCCGTGGCACCCCGCCCTCGCTGCTCCCACTGCTTCCCCATCCGCCCCGTGGGAGGCCGCCCCACCCCCAGGCCGGCGCCTCCAGGACAGACAAGTCCCGGCTGGACGTGACCCCCATTCCCACGCCCAAGGCCCGAGGGCCCAAGGAGGCGCGTGGCCAGCCCGGGCCACGGCCGCTCTCCGAGTGACGTCCAAGAGCCACAGCCCCCAAGAAGCACGAGCGGCTGGCCGAGGTCCGTCTCCAGGGCGGGAGGCGGGCGAGGGCCACGGGCCCAGGCCTCCCTGGCAGGCCCAGGCCACGGCAGACGGGACCCAGGCCCGCGCAGCTGTGCGCCGGCCCGCCGCTCTGTGCCCCCCGCGGGCTCGGGCGCCCCCACGCGCGGCAGCTGACGGCTAACCGGCCCTCGCTGGCGGAGCGGTGTCGTCTCGGCGCTATTAAATATGTAAAACCTAAAGCTAGGTGTAAATTCTTTACGGTTAGAAGGATTTTATGCCGCTATAAATCCAGAACAAACATACAAATTAAATATAAATCCAGCCACAAAGCCAGTAAAAGCCAAAGAACGCCATTCATTTGGCGTGACAAACTGCTCCTGCTGACGTAAACCGCCAGTGCTGTATTTAATGGTAAAATGAGCAAATGGGCGTTTTCAGACCTTTTAACTCGCTGGCGCCGCGCAGAGCGATAGGCTTTCGGCCGTCTGCTATGTTACTTCGCTTGCAGACGCCGCCATCGCGGGAGCGCCGGGCTGTCCTACCGGGGCCAGCGCCCTCGCCGCGCCGCGG
>NW_004567161.1:148704-149666 GCF_000260355.1 Condylura cristata
GGGGCCCACGCGCCGGCGGCGCCCAGCCCCACCTGCCCCTGTGGGCACCGGCGTCAGGGGCTACCCCACGGTTGGGTCCCAGACACCCAAGAGACCCTTTGTTTTTTTATCAAATTTCATGACTCACCAGCCGCCGCTGAGCACATCACATATGGCGGCCGGAGAGGCGCCCCCGGGGGCCTCAGGGCGGCCCAGTGTCTCCCGCGGGCAGCAGGGCAGGAGACCACAAAGCCCCCGCCAGGGCGCAGGCCCAGAGGCAGGTGCAGGCAGCGGGCAGCCGCCGGGTGCTCTGGCGGGCAGGCTCGGCGCGGCCCTGTCACACGCTCGGCTCGCGTGCCGGCCTCTCCACTCCCCCTTTCGTTGCGGGGAAAGCAGCAGGTGGCCTAGGAGCAGCGGAGGCGGCCGAAGAGCGAGCGCAGCGGCGAGGAGGGGTGAGGCCGGGCGCTGGCGGACGTGCACGGGAGGCCGCTGCGACCACCCGCCCGCGAGGGCCAGCGCACCGGGCTGCCAGGGCCAACTCAGGCCGCGGCCCAACTGCCGGAGTCGCCCCGACCCCTCGCACGGCCGCGCTCACGCTCCCGCTCAGACCCCTGCTCCCGAAGCTGCTGTCCTGTGCGCCGGTGCACGGGGCCTCGTGTGCGCTTCACCTGGCGAGGCGCCTTGCCTGCAGGGGCCGGCGGGCGCGCGGCCTGAGAGAGCAGGGCTCACCGTCACGCCGGTTTCCCACACGTACTTGCTTTCGTTATTCCTGGGTCTCACGCAGGCGGGCGAGTCCCTGGAGGCCCTTCCGTGGCCCCCGCACCCAGAGACCGCGGCCGCGCCCCACACGCCTGGGCGCTCGTCAAGCGCAGGAGGCCCGAGCGGGCGCGTCTGCAGACACGACGGGCCAACCCCAGTGCGCGCAGCCACTGTCGGGGTCAGGACAGGGCCCCCAGTGCCCAGACGGCGGGGCCGGCCACGCG
>NW_004567161.1:150190-152412 GCF_000260355.1 Condylura cristata
GGCCTCCCTGGCAGGCCCAGGCCACGGCAGACGGGACCCAGGCCCGCGCAGTGGGCGCCCGGCCGGATCTTCACGCTGAGCGCCTGCCCCTCGCCTCCCTCAGGGCAGGGTCGGCCGCCTGGGTCAGCCCCACACCACGGGCAGGCCCGCGCGGGCAGCACCGCTCACCCTCTGCTGAAATGCCCTTGAGAGAAAGCTGCCCCCCCCCCCCGCAGAGGGCACCTCCATGCCTCCCGCACCCTGCACCCCTCGTGGCGCAGGCCACAGCTGGACGCTGGGGGCTCCGCTCGCAGGCCGGCGCCTCGGCGTCCCGCAGGCGGCCGGGTGCCCTGGGCCTCTCCCGCCCGCGCCGCGGCGGCTCAGAGCGGAGCTCCGCACGTTTTTAAAGCAGGTCGAGAGGTCCGCAGGGCCCCGCGCAGGGCCAGTCTCCGCGCTGCGAAGCTACCGGCGGCCGCTGCGCCCACACCCGCCCCGGCCAGGGGGCCCTTGGGCAGCAGACCCCGTCCCCCGCTGCCCCTCGGCGGGGGGTCTCAGGGGGCCGCCTGCTCTACTCCCCACTCTACCTCTGGGGCGTCCCTCACCCCGCACCTCTGGCTGCCCCCAGCTCTCGCGTGCGTAAATGAATACGCCTGCATAAATAAGCAGAGAGCGATGCCCAACGCCCACATCCGGTCACATTTCTGCGGAGCCGCTACACGGTTAAGCAGCTGCCCGGTGAGCGCGGGGTCGCCAGCCCCCGGGAGTGCCTGGGGGGAGACGCCTCTGCACACAGCGGGCGGAGCCGGAGCGTGGGGAGCCCGGGCCTCTCCTGCCATCGGGGACCCTGCCCTGGCCTCACCCGCCCGCTGCACCAGCAGACGCGCCTCGGGGCGCCCTCTGGGGAGCCCACAGCCCTGGGGACGGGTCCTCGCAGGAAAGCGGCTGGTCGCGGCCGAGGCGGGCGCTGCGCTCCGCTGGGGGGCAGGTGTGCCCGGGCAGGTCCCCTGCCCCCGATCGCCTCCCCAGACACCCACCTGATCCCCGGGGAGTCCCCTGCTCGCTCCCCGGCACAGCGCTGGAAGCGTGAGCTGAGCAGCCAGGAAGCGGCTTCCACCGCAGGCAGGAGACGGCGGGGCTGGGCCGTGTGGGCACCGCAAGGGGCTGCTGCCAGCCGGGCAGCCGGGCGGGGCCTGGGCGGGAGCGCCGCACCCCACGTCCCACCGGGGCGCCGAGGTGACGCGGCGGCGGTGCCTGGGCCTCGTTCTGCAGTCTGGCGGGGGGGTGGGGGGCGCGGCCCGCTCAGCGGCCGGGGAGACCTGGCGGGCACTGGCAGGTCCCGCCTCCTGCACCTCCACACGGCCTCCCGCGGACCGGTGCCCTAAGAGCAGCGCCCAGGGCGGCACCTCTGGCCCACGCAGCCGACCCTGTGGCAGCCGTGTGCAGTCAGGGAGCACGAGGGGCGGCGGGGACCTGTCAGCGAGCCACCCCAGCTGCCCAGCCCGGCGGGGGCCAGACGAGGAGGGCAGGTGACAGGCTGGCGGGGCGGCGGGGCCCAGGGGCCTCGAGTGACCCCCAGCCACTGCCAGGGCAGGGTGAGAAGCAGCGGGTGGGCTGAGGGCCCTGGGTGGTGGCCCGAGGCAGGCGAGGCGGGGCCGGGCCTGCCAGCCAGAGGGCTGGGGGCGGGGCGGCGACATCTCTGCTCAAGCCTCTGTCCCTGGCTGGTGGCCGGTCCCACTTGCGGCCTGTGTGACGCCCGTGTGGCCGCAGAGCAGGCTGGCCGGGCCGGGGCTCGGCGGGCTCCGGCCGCAGGTCCCCAGGGCAGCAGTCTCCCGCCCGAGCCCAGCACGGGCCAGGCCTGCAGGCCACCGAGGCCTCCAGCCCTTCATTCCCGGGAGGGCGGCGCTGCGGTGCCATGAGTGCCACAGCCAAGGGCAAGGGGCACGAGCCCGGCCCTCTGCTGGGAAACAACGAGCCAAGATGCCGGAGCTGGGCCGCGCTCCCACCACGGAGGAGCCGAGGGTGGCTGTGCCTCGGGAGCTGCCCGTGACACTGGCACTTCAGAGCCAGGGCCGGCGCAAACCACGGCGCGGGCACCCCCCACCCCGAGCCCCCGGAGGCCCAGAGGCGAGTTCTGTGGCTCTGCAGGGAGCCGAAGCCTCGAGCTCCGGGCCTCGGACTCGACTCAGCAGGCCGGGCGCCGCGAGCAGCCGCACAGGCAGGGACCGGGCCGCGGGCCCAGGACG
>NW_004567161.1:152517-154651 GCF_000260355.1 Condylura cristata
CTGCCGCCCTGGAGGCGCCATCGCGCGGCCGCGGCCACGCACGTCGCCACCTGCCAGACCAGCCCCACGCCGGGGCGTGTTTAGCCCGCGGTGTCGGGCTGCTTCGTGTTTTGCAATATCTGAGTTCGAGCCAATATTTTAAAACTGGAAGTCTTCGTTTGTTTTTTATTTTTAACTTCTGACTTCTCAAAGAAAAAGCAAGGACAGAGCGAGCTGTGCCCGGGGCTGGCTGCCCTTCAGCAGCGGCCGTGGTCGGCCGGCCGCCCCCGAGGCCCCGGAGTGGAGCGCCAGCTGCCCGCTCCCACGGCCCGGGCGCCCTTCTCGGCCTGGCCTGTCCCTCCGCCTCCTGCCGCCTTCCAACTGTGGGCATCGCCTGAACTGGCAACTGCCGTCTAGAGGACATGCCAAAAGGCTCCTTCGGGGCCTGGCGAGAGCAGAGGGCCGCAGGGCCACTCAGCGCCTCTCCCGCAAGCTGATGGGCGCCCAGGAGCCGCCCGGGAGCCGCCCGGGAGCCGCCCCGTAGTTGGGGACTCCCGGCCCTGCTGTTCTCTAACAGGCTGCTGAGAGCCTCGCAGGGAGCACTGACGCTCACGAGTTGACGCTGCCACTGAAAGGTGAAAAATACATCCACCGGTTAGTCTGAACAGGCGGCGCGCAGGTTTAGGAGAGCAGAGACGGCATCTCAAAGGGAAAAAGGCTCCAGGTAGAATAAAATGGCACAGTGACTGGAAACTCTTTTTCATCGGTGCGTAGCCACCGCCACAGCTTCAAGCTCAGCTAATACTTGCGACGATCATTCCTTTCACTCCGTCAACTGCTTCTGGGGCAGCAACTCTGCCTAAGCCTTTCCGAGGTACACCAAACCGACTCTGAAACACCGCTCACCAGTTACCCTGGGTCGCCTGACATCTGTGTGACATGATATAGACTCGGAAGGAATAGCCTCGGTGCATGCGCCCCGAAGCCAGGGGCTGCGCCACTGACGCGCCAGGGAAACAAAGGCAGCCGGACAGGAGAAAAGAACTCAGAGACAGGGACAATGGTGCAGTGAGCCCGTCCCACTTCTCTATGGTGGCTGGGTAAGGACAGACGGCAAAACCGTCTAGGCTGCTCTGCGCCTCTGTGCACAGTGCACCCGCACCGGGAACCCCTAAGCCCGGTACCCTTAACTCCTACTGAGAAATGCTCTCTGCAAGTCACAGCGACCAGACCCTCACCACCTACGAGGAGGAAAGTCTGGATTCCAGACAAACCACCTGGAAGTCAGTGATGAGTTCATTGTAACTTTAAAATAACTTTTCAGTAATTTGTTACCAGCTGAACATTTGTAGTAATCCAGTTTCCCAGCACACTTTATTAGACTTCTGCAGGGCTCCTGGCCAGGTCAAAAGCAGGCTTACAGGGTGGGTGCAAGAATTGTGCCCCAAGTTCCTCTATGTGTTAACAGCACCTGGTACATCAGACAGTTTGCAAGTAGTTGCAAGGCTGTTTACTACCTCGCTGAACTTTGTCTGAATTAGAACCAAGTCTGAACTGAACTGACACTACCCCCGTGGGTAACTGCTAACCCAGAGTCTTCCCCGTTGTCAACCAAAGACGGGGGGAGGAGTCTGAAACGGTTTGTGTTTCTCAGTTCCTAGGCGACTTGTGGCTGGGAACAAACAGCGTGGCTCTGCCCAGACCATTCCCGGCTCTCAACTTTCTCCACTGAAATAATGACCGGGCTCGGGGGAATCCACTTACCCGGTCCTTCATCCTCCAGCTCTGAGCTAAGGATTTGGAGCCCTCGATCTTTTCACAGTGCCTCTTTTTCATAAAAGCCAAAGGCAGGTTCCAGTCCGTCAGGTCGGCCTCATCTTCCTCCCCGAGCCCCAGAAGAGGCGACTGCAGCATTTCGGACTCCATCAGTGGGGGCGGGGGCGTCCTGGGCAGCAGGCGCTCGAGAACCTCCAGCCTTGAGAACTGGTGGGCAGCGGCGCAGTGACACGAGCCGCGGAAAGGCGAGAGTCCAGAGGAAATGGCCGGAGAGCGGGCGCGACCCTGACTCGGGCTGCAAGTCCGCGATCCTTATCTCCGACTGCGCGCGGGAAGTCGGTGGGGGTGGGGAGTCGCGGGCAGGGGCCGCCGGGGCTGG
>NW_004567161.1:154933-157248 GCF_000260355.1 Condylura cristata
TCTCCGCCAGCCACTCTCAGCCCTGGGGACCCCGCACTCGCCGGAGCTGCTGCAGCCAGAGCCAGGACCGGCCCATCGTGCTCGCCGCAGCCGGCGCCCAGCCCGATCCGCGCGGCCTAGCCGGGCCTGGCCTCCGATCCCGAGGCTCTCTGCTGCCTGAGAACGGGTCCTGAGGAACGGGCGACACGGGGCCGC
Source organism: Condylura cristata (assembly GCF_000260355.1). Taxonomy (NCBI): domain Eukaryota; kingdom Metazoa; phylum Chordata; class Mammalia; order Eulipotyphla; family Talpidae; genus Condylura; species Condylura cristata. The sequence goes on from NW_004567161.1 coordinate 155,129, forward strand.
GGAGGGGACGAGCCACGCAGGCTTATTGGGTGCAGCGAGTTTGCCCTCTGGTTGGAAGCTACAGTGAAACTCCTCTCATCAGCACACCAAGGAGGACGCCATATTGCCACGGCCCAGCAAGCACCGCGGTCTACGGCGCGGCGGACGGGCCGCACTTCCTCAGCGCGTTCGGGCCGCGCGCCCGGCCTGCGGCAGGGGAAGGCCCCGCCCCCGTTGCCACGGGGACAGCCCCGCCCCCGAGAGCCCGCTGCCGGGACCGCCGGCTCCGCGGGCCCCGCGGAGGCCGCCAGAGCGCAGACTCGAGGCTCGTTGGTGCGGGCAGGCCCACCGGCTCGTCGCTGCAAGCTGTCGCTGACAGACTTGGAAAGGCGGCCGAGGCGCGGCCCCCGACGGCCAGGCCGCAGGCGGCGGCTGCTTTTCCCCCTGTTCTTGGTGCTCGAGCGGTGCGCACCTCGTCAGCGGCATCTTCGCGGGCGCTCCTGGGCGTCCCCACCCCATTTCCGAGCAGTGGTGGCCCAGTGACCGCCTGGCGCCCGCCTGGGCGCTGCGGGGGCCTCGCAGACTGGCCGCGACTGTGGCCCGGCCGCCCCGCTCCAGAAGGCGCTTCGTAAGCGGCCGGTCAAGCGCGGCCACTCGGCCGCTGCCCTCCAGCCCAGGTGGATGCCGAAGGCAAGTCCGCCGGCACTTTAGCGGCTGGAACCCGCCCCGGCTCTGCTGAGAACGCCCGGCGGCCACCCGGCTGGCCTCGCCGGCCATCCGTCCCCCGCACCTGCCCTCAGCCATCACCCGCTGTGCCCTGACACCCGCCTGGCACGTCCCCTCGGGTCACCCCATGCTGGGCATCCCGAGAGCCGGTAGTGACAGGCCCCACGTGGGCACCACCCGGCGAGTGGTCAGAGTCGCCAGGTCACCCCAGACCCAGGGGCCCTCTCTGCCCAGTGTGTGAGCCTGGGGGCAGAGCCAGCAGGTCCGGGTCGGCCCTCCATGAAGTGCCCCAAACCAGCACTGGCCAGAGCCTCGCCTCTCTGGCGCAGAAAGAGCTGGGCTGCCCCCGCCCCAGGATGGCGTCCCCCCCAGGGTGGCGCCCCCCCCAGGACGGCGCCCCCCACAGGACAGCATCCCCCCAGGAGCGCCCCCACCCAGGACAAACGTGCCCTGGAGCCAGGAGGCTGAGTAGTCCTTGGTCCTCACCCCAGGGTCAGGGTCACGCGTCGGGGCGCCGCCGCCCTGCTGTGAGGACCTGGACTAGGGGAGTCGGGAAGGACACTCAGGTCAAGCCTGTCACGCGGATGAGCCTGCGGGAGGCACCTTGGCCGGCCCTGACGTGACGGATGAGTGTCCGGGCATCCCAGGGCCGCGGTCCCACCTGGGCGAGCTCGCTCCCCGCCAGCAAGGACACCCTCGCTCCCCAGAGGCGCTAACTCAGGCCCTTTCATCTCGGAGACAGTTCTACAAACGCACAGACGGGAGACCTGGCCTGAGGCCAGCTCCCAGGGCTGGCGGACCGGAGCCCGCGGCCGAGAAGGGAGCCGCCTGACGTCCGGACAGAGGGGTCCCACCGGCGGTGGCCACGGCCAGACGCCCACGTCCCGCCCTCCAGCGTGGCCGTCTGCCAGCAGCAGCCCAAGGCCCAGCCCAGGGGCACCAGCGAGTGTAGAGGCCCAGGTGGTGGCCAGAGGCCCTGGCCGCACGGGACAGGGCTGAGTGGCCGGCGGCGGCCTGATGGAGTCGCCCAGAAAGCAGGGGGGAGGCGGGAGCCCCCGCGCCCCCCCATGAGCTGTGGCCCGCCCGGGGCTGCAGTCTCTCCACTCAGTCAAGGGCAGTGAATGTGTTTTGTCATCAGGAATCCGGAGCAGGACCGGAGGTCACGCAGGCAGGACAGCCGGGACTGTGCTGAGCTCTGGTTTTCCGTGGAGGGAGGGGGGCCAGCTCCCCTTCTTTCCAGAACTACCCATGCGTGGCTTCCAGGTAACCAAAATAGACAGAACGTGCTTAGCTTCTGTCTGAGCTTCCTCACTGTTTCTAGCAGGATGCACGCCCCCCGGCCAGGTGCTCTGTGGGGAGCGGGGCCGGATGGGGCGGCCGGGAGCAGCGGGCGGCAGCCCCCGTCGGGGCCACGC
>NW_004567161.1:158609-160071 GCF_000260355.1 Condylura cristata
AGCTTGCCCTGCACCTGAGCCCGGGCGGGGCCGGGGCCGGAGTGGGGGGCCAGAGTCGGGGGCCTGAGCCCGGAGACACCTGTGCTCTATTTTCTTGTAATTTGGGTCATTTTGTTTTTCTAAACGATGCATTTCTTTGGAGACGAGCTGACTGCTTCTTGCCTGCGCACCGTATTCCGGGTATTTATTTCTAGTCTCTTTATGTTACAAAACAACATTCTGAAACGTTGTTTAGAAAATAAGGAAAAGAACAAAGAGGTCCCAGCCCACTGCCCAGGCATCCTGCGAACCTTCCCTGGGCCTCCTGCGGGCTCGGGCTCCGGAGCCAGTCTCGGGGCTCACCCCGCCGCCCCACATGCAGCCAGGACCCCGACTCTCCGTGGCTCATGCTGCGCTCGGCGTCTCCAGCCCCCTTCCCAGGGGGCAGGGGCCCCGGCAGCCAGGCAAGGCTACCGAGAAGGGCCCAGGCCGCTGCCCGAGCCCCGCCTCCAGCGGGTGTCGCGTCAGGCTGCCCCGAGGTCAGCGGCACCGCCCGCTCGAGGCTGGGCAGGTCCCGAGGGCACCTGCAGAGGTCCCTCAGCGGCACCGCCCGCTCGAGGCTGGGCAGATCCCGAGGGCACCTGCAGAGGTCCCCACCAAAAGCACAGCGGTGCAGCTGCCTGGCCCAAGCCCCCGGCGGCCCTCAGGACACCCACTGCCCCCAGGCCGGACGCCCAGCCCGGCACAGGGACGTGCCAGGCGCCTGCAGGACCCAGCCCTGCCCTCGCCGGGACCCCGCAGGCCCAGCAGACCAGGCTTCCTGGCCGACACCGCGGCTGCCGCCCCTGCACCGAGCCCTGGCCCCCCGTGGGGCCCCACCCTGTCCCCCACACGTGGGCACTGTCCTAGCAGGCCCGGGCCACGCCTTGCCCACTCGGCACGGCAGCCCACCCAGGGTGGGCGACTGCAGGCCACTCTGAGCCTCGCCGGGTGACCGCCCGAAGCAGCCCAGGGCCAGGGCTGGGCGGAGCCGGGCAGCACTGGCCTGGACGCCACCCACCTTAGGGCCAGGGCCATGAGGACTGACCCCCAAGGGAGAAAGCATGGGTCGGGAGGCCTAAGAACCCCAGGCTGGAGGGGCCGCCGGATGTGCAGGCTGGCTCAGGCCCGGGGGAGGACTGCCTGCTCTGGACACCCGAGCACGCACGAGGGACGAGGGGTCCGAGGCAGAGGCCGCTGGCTGCCCACAGCAGAGCTCCACGTGGGCCTGGCCCCAGGGCCCGCGGCCCGTCCACACCAGGCCGGGGAGGGGCTTGGGGCGCCGACATCACCTCCGGCCAGCCTGGGCCTCCCATCTGTTGCCGGTGACTGGCCGGGGTAGGCCACGTGGCCAGTGCTGCCAGCAAGGGGGGCTGGGAAATGCGGCCGGTGGGAGGAGCTACAGGGAGTCCACTCGGGTCGGCGGCGGCCGGAGGGCCCGGTC
>NW_004567161.1:161444-162902 GCF_000260355.1 Condylura cristata
TGGGGCAGGGCGCGGGTGCCAGCCCCTGGAGCTGCCTCTGACCCGTATCCCGGCCTGGCCACCGCGCCCGTAATTCCCGCGGGACTTACCCCGGGGGCTGTGGCGGCCTCGGGCTCCTGACGCAGCCGGCTCCCTTCCAGCCCGTGGCTGCCCGTGCGTGAGTGCCCGTGACGTCTGTCCCGAAGAGGGACACTGTCCCTGCGCCACCCCCAAAGGGACACCGCCCTCTGTTCCTCGGGGCGAGCGGGGTCCCCCACCCCCAAGCAGCTAAGGAGAGCCCCACGTCATCAAGGCGGCTGCCGGCCTAGACCTTGAGAGACCTTGAGCTGCCAGGTCGCCAGGGTGGGACCCGGGAGCAGCAGGGGATGGGGGGACCCCTGACCGGGGGGGACACACCTGGGTGGGGGACACGTGGGCGTGGGGGCCACGGACACACCTGCAGCCGCCCGCCTCTGGCCGCGCCCTCCAGGCCGCTGTGGCTGAGGCCAGCACAGGCCCAAGCAGTGAGCCGCTGAGTGACCTCTGATCCACAAACACACTGCCAATTTGCACCTCAAAGCTGATGTAAACAAAGTCACAAACGCCTCATTATAAGGGCACCCCTGCCCCTACCCCACTGCCCACTGGGGGCCCTGGGAAGGAGGAGGGGGGCCCTCGCCCTGCCGAGGCCCCAGGATCCGAGTGGGACCCGCCCCCCCACCCCGAGTCCACGAAGCGCCCCGTTAAACCTCTGCCCGGCCCGCACCGCTGGGCAGCTGCCCCGGATCAGGCCCGCCCGAGGACACCCCGAGCCACTCACGCCCCGTGGCGGGACCCCTCTGCCCAGCGCCGCCTTCCTGCGTGTCCTCGTCCTGCGTCCTCCCCAGCTGCCCCGAGGGCCAGCGGGCAGTGGGGCGCCTCCTGGCGTGTCTCGGCGCTGGTGAGGAGGTGAGGGGCCGGTCGGCTGGACCGCAGAGGTGAAGCCAGGGGTCGGAGCTGCTGCGGCCGCCGGCAGCACCCCCGGCCGGAGCCTGCGCCCGACACCCCCAGGCTACCAGAGGGGCAGCCGCACCCCGGCCTGGCCTCACGCTCCAGACAGCCCCCTCCATCGAGGCGCAGGCGGGAACCCCTGCCTGGGCCGGGTCATCGCCCCACGTGTGCCCGGGCACCCCAAAAACCAACCCTCCCCACCCAGGGGCGTGGTCTCAGCCCTCCAACCCGAGTCCCACCGGCAAGGTGGAGTCACCGCTCCCTGGCCAGGGCAGTGGTCAGGGGAGCCCAAACCGCCCTTTCTCACACCCGCGCCCTGTGTCTGGTCAGCCCCGGCCGCCCCGAGCGCCACTGGGGGACGCAACCCGGACGCGGCCCAGGGACAGGCCAGCTGGGCCCTGGCGCTGGCCGAAGGCGCCCAGTATTGCGGCCCCTCTCCGGGAGAGCCGGAGGGGGGACGGCCACACACCCCCGGGGCCCGCACGCGCT
>NW_004567161.1:163197-164044 GCF_000260355.1 Condylura cristata
GGCCAGCACCAACCGCTCGGGAGCCGCCAGGCCCCGCCCCAGCGTCTGGCTGCTGCCCCCCAGAACCACTGGCCGCGGGGCGCTGCCGCCCCCACCCCCACCTCACCGCCCGGGGGTTTCTGCTGCATCTCTGCCCTTTTCTGACGCCCACAGGCCAGAGGGGCCAGCACCCTCCCCGCCCACCTGCTCCCTGGGCTGCCCGGGACTCGGGCAGACCTCAGGCTGCGCAGTGGTCAGGGCTCGGTGGCGGGGCCACCTGGCACGGGCTCCTTGGGGTTCGGGCGGTGTGGGGGGGCAGGCCTGATCCAGAAGGTGGGGCCCGGGGCCCTCCCAGCTCCCCACCACGGCCACCGGAGGCCCGGGCCCTGGCGCTGGTCACCACGGGCCCTGAGAGCCTCGCCTGCAGGGGGAGGGGCTTGTCTTTGCCATGGCCTGCCGGCCGAGCCCCCCGAGCCCCCCGAGCCGGCCGAGCCCCCAGCGGCACAGACCACGGCCACCGGTGCCCGGCGCAGGCCCAGCCCTTGGAGGGAGGGACCGGCCGGCCGGCGAGGGGCCCGCGGGTGCGCTGCTGCTCCTGGCCCCCAGCTGCCGGGTGTGTTCCTCCATCAACCCGCGCCCGCAGGTGGGGACGGGGCCCCACAGCCCTCCGACCCGTGGGAGCGCCCGCAGCGCCCCGGAGAGCTGAGGAGCGGCCGGAGGGGGCTGGCGGCTGTGACAGCTTCTCCTTGCTCTCCGCTGCGGCAGGATGCCCAGCGCAGCCTGTGCCATCCCGACACGAGGGCGCCCGGCGGCAGCAGGCGTCCACTGCGGGGCGCTGGTCCCGCCGCCCCCTCCTGTCCTGGAGGTG
>NW_004567161.1:164549-165669 GCF_000260355.1 Condylura cristata
CACTGGCAGAGGGGCCGGCGCACCAGTGAGTCAGCAGGAGAGGCGCAGCCGGGCTAAAAGCCCCTAAAAGTTTGAGGAGATCCTGCCAAGGCCTGATTGGCCCCCCAAGGTGGTTTCGATCAATTATTAAGCGACAGTTTAATATTTCAACAATTTTTTCGCTCACAGAGAAGTGAAACACTTCACGCTTCCCTTGCATCTCCCAAACAGAGCCCTCAGCGAGTGTGGGGCCAAAGCCCCCTTTCCGCTGATATGCGGGGGGCTCCCTGGGCGCAGCCGCCTCAGCAGTGTCCGGCCCCGCCAGGGTGGGACCCCAGGGCGGCAGGCCCCTCCGTCTCCGGCTGCCCCTCAGCCTGGACTTGGCCCGTCGCCTGTGCTGCTCCCGCTCTGGCTCTGCGAGTCCTCTCGCCCCTCCGGCCTGCACCCCGGTTCTGGCACACATACAGAAATCTTCAAAACACTGCCTGGGGGCCCGCATGGCCTGCTCTGCCCGGCGGGAGTGGGCCTGTGGGCAGCCGCCGCCCCCGGAAATGTGCCCGCCCAGCCTCGGCCAGTATGACCCCCCCGCGCGCGCCTGTCCGGTCCGGCGCTGAGGCCAGAGGCGGGGGGAGCGCACCAGCCCTGCGTGTCCACCTGCGTGCAGCCGCCCGTTCTCTCACCCCGTTAACTCCGATAAGACGTCCCCCACCCCGGGTTCATGCGCCCGCCCACCTGGCCTGTGTCCACACAGCCCTCAGCCCCTCACCCGTTTGTCGCTCCCTCCATTACCCATCACCCGCCCACCCGTCTATTTATCCACACGAGCGCGAAATGCCACCTGCCCGGCTCAGAGGCCAGGTACTGGAGGCCACTCGCTGAAGGGACACTGACCCCTGCGCGCCGACGAGCTGCCGGTGCGGAGCCCAGATGCCCGCACGTCTCGCTGGACACGGAGGGGGTGGGCCCCCAGGGCAGCGGCCCCCCAGAGCAGGCCGGGCCCTGGCTCCCGGGGAGACCAGGCGGCGCCGCCCTCCCAGCAGGGGGGGTCCCCACCGCCGGCAGCGGGGGTCCCGGTACACTCACCCCCAGCGCCCAGGGCCCTGCCTGCCACAGCACCCACCAGCCTCGTGGCTAAAGCTGG
>NW_004567161.1:167913-170314 GCF_000260355.1 Condylura cristata
GGGCGCGTGTCAGAGCCCCCACCTTTCAGCCCCCTGGGGCGGGGCGCCAGGTGGACACCCGCAAAAGCTTCCCAACAGTCCCTGGAGACTCGCCAGACCCCAGAAGCGAAGTTCCTCAGCAGCAGCGGAGCGAGCCCAGCGGTCAGGGCCTCAGAGCTGGTGTCCAGCAGGGCGGCTTCCGGCTGTGGCTGGGGAGGCCAGGGAGGGGGGAGGCGGGGTGACCCGGAGGCTGGGGGCTGCCCCTCTCTTGTGGAGGGAGGGGAGCGAGCGGCCGTCCAGGCCAAGCAGAGGGCAGGGAGTGCAGCGGACTGCGTGGCCCTGGGGGTCAGCACCGCGAGTGACCGGCCTCATCTCTCCCTCCCTGGGCCTTCGCGCAGCGATGCGCGCAGACAGCTGCAGCCGGCAGCCCGCGGCCAGCGCCGAGGCCCCTGGCCGGCACTCGGCTCCCCGGAGGCCAGAGCCTTGTCCCTCCCCGGCCCGGGCAGGCGGGGCAGAGGGCGGCTCCTCATCCCAGTCACCGAGAGCCATCGAGGTCCCCAAACCAGGGACGGGGCGCAGCTGGGCGGCCACTGGGCCAGGGTGGCCTCAGGGACCAGCCTGCACCAGCACCTGAGCGTCCCGTCCGCCCTCGGAAGCCCGTGGGCTCAGCCCAGCTGGTGCCCGGCCCCGAGGGTGGGGTGACCGGAGGACGGGGCCTGGCCCAGCGCGCCTCCTGCCCTGGCGAGGGCCGGGGTGCAGCTGTGACCCGCCGGAGACCCTTCCCAAGGCCCGGGGACAGGTGGCCTGGCTCCCACAAACAAGCCTGGGGGTGCTGCCTCCCGCCCAGGAGGGGACCCAGCCAGCCCGAGGGAGCCCCGGCCCGTTTCTGCGTGTGGGCCGCACGCCCGTGGCCGGCAGCCCCTGGTGGTGTGTCCCCCAAAGGCGAAGCAGGCGGACAGACAGTTGCTCACAGCCGGTCACGCTCACTCCCCGGCAGTGTCCCTCGTCTGGGGGTGGACGTGCAGGCGTGGCCCGGCCACACGGAGTACTATACAGTCTTAGAAAGGAAAGAGGACTGTGGGCGCAGCGGGAGTGAAAGGAGCCGGACACAGGGACGCCCGGAGGGTCCCGCTCAGCGGGCGCGGGGCTGGGCGGCCCGGAGCCCCTGGGGACGGAGCCCGCTCTGGGAGAGGACGGGCGCTCTGGAGGCGGGCAGAGGCCGCCGCGGGATGTGCTCAGGGCCACGGGGTGGCGGCCTGGAACCATCCAAGCGGAAAATCTTACGCTGGATCTACTTTATCACTAGTTAAGTCTTTTTTCAATTTAAGGGGGGAGCCCGCCCAGGCCCCGGCCGGCCCCGCTCCTCCGGCTCCGGCCGGGCGCAGCCGGCCCCACGCTCTGGCCGCTGCCACCCAAGGATGCTGCGGGCTCAGAGAGCCCTCTCCACGCCCTGGGGCCGGCCGCCGGGGCTTCACCCTCCAGGCGGCCCAGAGAGGCCAAGTCCCTGTCAGAGGTCACACAGCAGGCGGTGGGAGGCCAGCCCCGGGCAGGCAGGGCGCCCAAGCCGCACCTCCTCTCCCTGCCCGGCGTGACCGGAGGGCACCAGGGCCAGGCCTCCGGGAAGCAAGAAGAAACCAGCGCCGGCACGCCTCCCGCAGGCTGCCAGGACGGTGGGGGGGCTGCCCAGAGGCTCACCCCGTCGGGCGCCCGAGCCCGGGTCACCTGAGCACCTGCACCCTCTGGAAACCGCTGCTGTGAGCGAGGGCGGACACCCCTTCTGCTTTCCAAGGAGGGCGCAGGGCAGAGTGCAGGGGGTTCTCGAGCAGCCGTCCAGCCCTTCTCTGGGGCTGTGCCCATCGCAGTCTTCGTCCTGGGCACCGCTGGGAAAAGACGCCCCAGCCGCCGGGCCCCTGTGGGCATCTGGACCTCCAGGGGTCGCCATGGCCCGCGAGTGCCCTGCTGAGCTGCTGCCCAGCCCCCAAGTCCGCCCCTCCGGACCTGGCGACGTGAGCCACCGTGGGGGCGGCCGCCCACGCAGGCGGAAACGGCCCTGCGCCTGGGGTGACTCGAGGGAGCCTGGCGAGCTGTAAATGCTGGGGCAGCAAATCAATTTCGCAAAGCAATTTGTCCTCTCTCTCAGCTGGCCCCAGGCGGCCTGACTTAATCACTCTGGAAGGACGTTGGCCGCGGGACGCACAAATCCTGGCCGCCTGCGAGCAGAGCACCAGCCTCGCCCGGGCCTGCGGGAGGGGAGCCTGGCAGGGCGGAGCCCGGCTGCACGCGCTGCCCCGCCCTGGACATGGCCCCTTTGCCGCTGCCCCTCCCCCCAACCCAGGCTCTCAGCGCCCCCAGAACCCAGGCTCTCAGCCCCTCCCCCCCAGAACCCAGGCTCTCAGCCCCCCAGAACCCAGGCTCTCAGCCC
>NW_004567161.1:170849-171708 GCF_000260355.1 Condylura cristata
AACCCAGGCTCTCAGCCCCTCTCCCCCAGAACCCAGGCTCTCAGTCCCCCCAGAACCCAGGCTCTCAGCCCCTCTCCCCCAGAAACCAGGCTCTCCACAGCTTCCTTCCTCCCTCAGGAAAGAGGGGCGCTGGATCCCCCCCAGGGAGGCGTGAGGGCTGGGGAGGGGGTGGTCTAGATGAAGAAGCAGGACCAGCTTCTGTCCTTGGGCGCCAGCGATTCCCAGGGGCCTCGCGAACTGCCCCCCCCCCACAGGGGGCGGGGAGCTGGGGCTCCCTTCTGTTAGGCTCCTGGGGCTTCCTGTCCCAACCACCTGGCGATGGGGGATGGGGAGACGCCCCGGGAGACCACGCGGCGATGGTCAGGGGGAGGGGGATGTCCGTGAAGGCCCCCCCACCCTGGCGGTGCTCCGCGGGTCCGGGGGAGCAGCCCCTCCGGCCTGGAGCACCCCGCGAGCCCCAGTGTCTGCCGGTGTCTGCTGCTGGCTGCAGGCCAGCCCGAGAGGCTCTGGGAAGCCCCCTCCCTCGCCTGGGGCACAGGGCTCCCCTCGCCAGGTCTGGTGGCCGCACCCCAGCTCCCTCGCTGAGCCCTTAGAAGAAGCCCTGCAGGGCTCAGACCTCAGATTAAATTTTTAATGAAAGCGCGTAACAGGAGGGCCGGCGCGGTGCAACAGTGACGAGCCGGTGGCCGGCGGGGGGGCTCGCCCGGAGCTTTTTAGGGTGTTATGCAATACGGAACCAAATCAATTACTTGGAACAAAGGGACGCGTGTCTCTGGCCCGCTGGGGCACCGGCTCTTCATAACCGCCAGCCGCGAGCGCGTGGCGGGGGGAGCCTGACTCCGCGCCCCAATAGTACGCC
>NW_004567161.1:172153-172679 GCF_000260355.1 Condylura cristata
CCGAGCTTCATCCATGCCTCTGCCTGGACCACTCCCCTCTGCTCCAGCCAGGACTAAATGTCGCCTCAAGGAGGCCCCTGCTCCCCAGCCTGGCCCAGGGCCCTGCTGGGTGCTCCCCAGACTGAGCTACCAGGTCCCCCCAAAGCGGAGTCTGAGGCTGGCAGGTTTATCTGGCGGAGGTAGCTGCTGGGGCCGCTGGCTTCTGACCTGTGGGAGCTTGGCGGAGGCTGCCACGGGCAGGGGGTCACCTCCTTGGTGGCTCCAGGGGTGGGAGGGGCCTGCGCCCCTGTGCCACGGCCCATGCCACACCCCCCACGGTGCCTCTGACCACCGGGGAGCCAGGCGGGTCCTTCTCATGGAGCAGGTGACCAGGGAGCGTCTGGCTCAGGCGAAGCTCGCTGGCCCAGGCCTTCCTGGGGGTCGCGGCGGGGCCGAGAGGGGCTGGCCTGGGGGCAGCCGAGTGGCTGGGACCGAGGGGCCGGTCCCCAGGGCGCGTTGGGCGGCCACAGCCTGCCTGGAAGGCCCA
>NW_004567161.1:173319-176386 GCF_000260355.1 Condylura cristata
CAGCAGGAGGCCGCAGGGCCCGGAGGCGCCCCGCTCGGCGGGGGCGGGGGGCTGGCACGGCCTCCTAATAGCAGGAGCCCCCGCCAGCAGGCCCGTCTTCACCCCCAGCACTTTCCCCGCGCGACTCCTTCTGCGTTCCTGTGTGCTTGCCCGGCTTTGGCAGATGGCGAAGCTGATGTGCAAGGACGGCCCCCCCAGCCAGCTGCCATCAGCCTGGGGCGGGGGGCTGGGGACTGGGGGCGCCTGGGGAGGCCCGTGCTGGCAGCCCTCTGAGTGGAGACCCTCTCCTGCCTCTTCCTGATGCTCCCCGACTTAGTCTCCAGCCCGGCCGGCTGGACCACGGCCACTGCCCAGCCTCCACCCCAGCAGTCTGCCCCCCAGGCACTGACCTGAGCCTGCCCAGGGGTGCTTCCGGCCTGGCCCTCCACCCTGGGAGACCAGTGTCCCGCCCCAGACAGCCCACCGCGGCAGGGCCTCCCTCCCCACCCAGGCCCTCAGAGAGCCCCGACAGTGGACCCCCGCCGGCTGCCCCCAGCGGCCCCGGCCCCCTGAGGACATGTGTGCAGGCCCCCGGCGCTCTGGCGGGGTCTACAAACAAGTGCCCAACCCCTCGCTCTTTACCCCACACCCGAGGTTGCCCCGGCGCAGAGACCCGCTTTGGAGGGCAGCAACACAGGTCCCAGAGGGACCCCTGCCCGTAACTGGGGGACAGTGCCATGTCCACCCTTGCAGCCAGCTCCGGCCCAGTCTGCGGAGAGCCAGCGGCCGCGGGCGGGTTCAGGGGCAGGGTCCCGTTGTGGCCTAGAGACCCGGGGGTGCGGGGTGGCCCCAGCCCTGCCAGTCTGGGCAGGCAGGCTGCAGCCCTGCCAGCCCTCCCTGCCCCTCCAGCCGGGGTCAGCTGTCTCCCCATGGGGGTGGGGTGTGGCCGGTGCTCCGGGCAGGACGCCAGGCTCGGCCCCCTCTGCGCTGCGGCCATGCAGGCACCGGTGTGTCCTGGGGGTGCCCTGGGGCGGGGGTGGGTGGGGGTGCGGGCCAACACCATGGTGGGGCCCATGAGGAGGCCCTGGGGCGTCTCCGGGGCCACGTCCCCGGGGCCTGCTCTCGCCTGGGTGCCCCGAAGCCTGTGTCCTGGGTCCCCACAGGCTGTGCCGCTGCCCACGACCACACACGATGCGCTGACGGAGGGGGCCAGCCCCGCCAGGGCCCCAGCATGGGCCGCAGTGCCCGATGCGCCCCCCAGGCCGGCAGCAGGCCCCTGGGCATGTCCCCGCCGACTCTGCCAGAGGCTCCCAGACCCCCACCCTTATTGTGCCCCCAGCAGCTGCAGGCTTCCCAGCACCCTCCCAGCACCCACCCAGGTCTCCGCACTGTGCACCCAAGGGGGCTCTTTCCTGCTCAGGAAGAGGCTCAGACCGCGCATGACCCCAGAAGGGGGGCTCTGGAGCCCGGGTGCCGAGGCGGGACCCCCGCACCGCCTGCGAACCCCCTCGGGCCCGCACCCACCCTGCCCCTCCGACCCCAGGCCCCAGCCTCGCCCACCAGGGGAGCTGGATGCACCCGTCGCCGGCCTACGGCTCAGACGCAGGCCTTTCCCGTCAGGCGCCCCGCGGAGCCACCGCGGGCCACTTGCCCACACCCCCGGGGCGGTTCTGGGGCTTGAGGCCCAGGCCAGGCGGGAAGTACGGGGTGGGTGCCCCCATTTGAGGGTACCGCTGCGGCCCCACCTGCTGGCCAGGCAGCCCCCCCACAGCAGCTCCCCACGGCGAGCTCGGGTCCGAATCTCCGCGTTGGGCGTGCAGGGACCGCGGTCAGGGGCCCCGAGGGCCGGCGGGGACCCCGGAGCGGAGCGGCCCACACAGCGCCTCCCAGCAGACGGAGCCCGCAGCGTGCGGGCCCTGGCTGAGGCCCTGGGGCCGCTGGTCTGGGCCAGGCCGGGGAGGGCCAGGTGGGGGGGCCCCCCGGCCTCGCCCTGGCCCTTCGCTCCTTCCTGGTTGGTTTGGGGCCGGTGCAGATCTGCGAGGGGGACGCCTGGCTGGCTGGCGCGTCGGGTGGGCCCTCAGGGGTCCACGGTGGGCAGGCAGGCCGGCCGCAGGCAGGGTCCCTCTGGGCCTGGGGCACCGCTGGTCGAGCTGGTCATGGGAGGGGGCCTGCAGGGGCCGCACCAGCTAGCCAGGAGGCCGGGCAGGGCCAGCAGGCTGCCCAGAGGGAAGGGGGCTGTGGTTTCCCGGGAAGCCGCCTTCCCGCCCCGGGGAGCCCCCACCTTGCAGGCTGGAACTGTCTCCACGCGGGGGGCCCTAGGGATGGGGGCCCTCTGGTAAGGGGCCCCCTGATGCACCCCCATCCAAGCACCCAGTGCAAGGCTTGGGAACAGGGGTGGTTGCTGGGAGGGTGCCCGCTGCGGTGCCCTGACCGCAGCCCTAACCGGGCTGCCTGCGTCCGGCCGCCTCCTGCACAGGGAGCTCCTGGCTTCCCAAGTGCGCCGGCTCTGACCGCTGGGCGCTGACCACGCCCTGCTCCACAGGTGGGGCTTGACCCAGAGCCAAGTCCCCGGCCCTGGGGGAAGTGTGGAGCCTGCGGGTGGAGGCCGGCACCGGTGTGACCCCACGGACACCCGCAGGCACACAGGGATGGCCGACCCGCGGGCCCGGCGTGGGGCAGGGGCAGCTGTCCTAGGAGCCCGGGCCCTCCGCGGGGCTCCTGGGGGTGGGGGAGGCTCCGGGCTCCTCTGCCAAACCGGCTCCTTCCGCTGGGGCTGCGCGAAGTCCCGCGGCGAGGGTGGCGGCTGCCTGTCCCCTGGGTCTGGCGAGCTGGGGCTGGGGGGGAGGCAGAAGAGCCTGCGAGGCGCCCGGCTGGGCACAGGGGCTTCGCCACCTCCCGCGCTGCGCTTCGAAGGAGCCGCAGCAGAGACTTGGGCGCTGCGAGCCAGCGCTTCCCGCAGGCACTAGGGAGTTAAGTCTTGGGGATCGGCCTGGCCCGGACGCCGACCTGGGCCCCCCGTGTTCGGTGCAGGCCAGGAGCTGGAGCGCAGCCCCCGCGGGCCCGCCGTGGCCTCCCACCGCCGGGCCCC
>NW_004567161.1:176786-178911 GCF_000260355.1 Condylura cristata
GCCCGCCGGGCGCGCCGCGCGCCCCTGGGCGCTGCTCGCCCTCTGCCTCCTGGGCAGCGGGGCCCAGGATTTCGCGCCGACGCGCTTCATCTGCACCTCGGTGCCCGTGGACGCCGACATGTGCGCCGCGTCCGTGGCCGCCGGCGGCGCCGAGGAGCTCCGGAGCAGCGTGCTGCAGCTCCGCGAGACCGTGCTGCAGCAGAAGGAGACCATCCTGAGCCAGAAGGAGACCATCCGCGAGCTGACCGCCAAGCTGGGTCGCTGCGAGAGCCAGAGCACGCTGGACGCCGGCGCCGGCGAGGCCCGGACCGGCGGCAGCCGCAAGCCGGCCGCCCCGGGCAAGAACACCATGGGCGACCTGTCGCGGACGCCGGCGGCCGCCGAGACGCTCAGCCGGCTCGGGCAAACTTTGCAGTCGCTCAAGACGCGCCTGGAGAACCTCGAGGTCCGCGCGCCCCCTCCGCGCCCCTCTGCCCCTCCCCCCATCCCGCCGGCGGTGGGGGGGCGCCCCGCCTCCGCGGGGGGCTGCTGTGCACCCGCTGGGGCTCGGGCGGCCACTCGCCGCCTCCCGCCAGGCCGCCCCCGCAGGCGCCCTGAGGGGACCGCGCCGCTCCGGGTCCGCGCCCCCCCCTAACGCAAGGTCTCCCCGCCCCCCCCCCCCCCCCCCCGCAGCAGTACAGCCGGCTCAATTCCTCCGGCCAGACCGGCAGCCTCAAGGATCTGCTGCAGGGCAAGATCGACGACCTGGAGAGGCAGGTGCTGTCCCGGGTGAACATGCTGGAGGAGGGCCAGGGGGCGCCCAGGAACGACTCGGAGGAGAGGGCCAAGATCGAGAGCGCCCTGACCTCCTTGCACCAGCGCATCAGTGAGCTGGAGAAAGGTACGGGGAGGGGAGGGGAGTGGAGGGGAGGGGCCGGGCCAGGGGCCGCTGCTCCCAGCTCCGGGCTACAGCCCCTACAGCCCCCGTCAGTCCCCCCCTCCCACGCCTGCCCTCCCCGGCCCCTCCAGGCCGAGCCTCCGGCCCCTGTTCCCCCGCAGCTGGCCGGCTCCGGGCTTGGACCGGGCAGGGCGGAAGGGAAGCAGATTGAGGAAGGGATTGCCTGGGGTCCCCCCCACCCCCCCGCGGGCTCCTGCTGCACGCAGGATTTTTCCAAGTCGATCTGCTTGATGCTCGGTAACCTGGGCTGTGGCGTAGCCAGCCTCAGCCCTCCCTGGTGGCGAGCCGGGTAGTGGTGCCAGCCTGTGCCCGTCCCGCGGAGAGCCGGGGTGGGGGAGGTGGCAGGCGGGCTCGCTCCCAGGACTGCAGCCCCTGCTGTCCCTTGGGGATCCCAGGGGCCCCTCCTGCCCCTCCCCAAGGTTTCCTCTTCTAAGCCCTGGCATCTGGGGCTGCCAGGGCCCCCGACCCAGGGCCAGCTTACACGGGGGTGCACAGGTGAGCTCAGGCGGCTCAGCCTTGAAGGCGCAGAAATCAAACACGGTTGTAAAAGAGGGGGGTGCTGGGCTCAGAGCAGGACCACGTGACCCTTCTCGGACTGCAAAATGTGCCGGTGGGTTGAACAGTGCCATCTTAAGGCGCGTTATGTAACTGAACGGCGGGAACAGGGTGGGGGGAGGAGACTGGCAAGAAACCACCCCAGGAGGCCTGGCTGAAGCTGCCCCAGGGGCACTGAGGGCCCCCTGCGGGGTCCCTGGCGCGGGGCTCAGACTCAGGCGTCTGGCCCAGCCGGCCGTGGGGCTCGGGAGCGGGCCCCTGTGTGCCCCGTGTGCCCACTCACACCCGGCCTGGCCACGGCCAGGGCACACCCGGGGCTGCCCGGGCGAGGGCGCGGCCCCCAGCAGTCACCTTGGGGGCCGCCGGCCCCTGCGACGAGGGCCACTCTGCGGTCAGACAGTCACCGGGAGGACTCGGGGGACGCCCCTCCGGTGGCGGGGAGACGTTCTGAAGCGCCGCGCCCCGGGGTGCGGCGCTGGGTCAGACCGTCCTCAGCGTGCGGTGCCCGGGAGTCCAGCCGGCCCCCGAGGGGCGACTCGGGGAGGGGAACCTCCCCATCCAGGGGCGGCTCCCCTGGCATGCGCCCACCCGGCGCCCCGCGAGGGTGCGGGGGTCCGTAGCAGACCAGAGGCC
>NW_004567161.1:179771-180732 GCF_000260355.1 Condylura cristata
GCCGGGACGGGCCCGTGGGCCGGCGGCCGCTGGCGAGAGGGGTCCGGTCCTCGAGAGAACACAAGCCCGACGCGGCGTCCCGATCTCGTCTTATTTGCCAAAAAAAAAAAAAGCAGCCCTGGTGGGTGTCGTCCTGCAGACACTGTACATACGAGGGGCCGGTGCACCCCACCTCCCGTGATTTGTAGCCAAAGCTGTACACGTCCCCGGCCTGCGGCCGCGTCCTGCTTCCTCCCTCCACTTTCTGGCTGAGATGACATGAATTGCTGAGTTTATTTTTACACAGTAAAGAGTGAAGAAAGACTGGGGTCTCCTCGGAGCATCTTTTCTGAGCTTGGGGGTGCCCCAGCCGCCCTGCCTGCCGGAGGGTCATGGGGGTGGGGGGGTCGGGCCGCGCTGGCCGTGCAGGTCCGGGGTCCCCGACCTCGGACTGGGGCCGCCTCTGCGCTGGGCCGCGGGCGAGCCCTGCCCAGCCGGGCCCGTGCCCAGACGTCCAGCACCGGGCCCAGGGACCCGCAGACCGAACGACCCTGCTCGGTCCCGTCCCCACGGGCCTGGCCCCTGACCGCCGCCCCCGCTCTGCCCTGAAGGACACCCTGGGCGGCGGGTTCGACGCCACCCAGGCGTTCGTGGGCGAGCTGGCCCACTTCAACATCTGGGACCGCAAGCTGACCCCGGGGGAGGTGTACAGCCTGGCCACCTGCAGCGCCAAGGCCCTGCCCGGCAACGTCATCGCCTGGACCGAGAGCCTCATCGAGGTCTACGGCGGGGCCACCAAGTGGACGTTCGAAGCCTGCCGCCAGATCAACTGAGGGCCCGGCCCCGCCGCCCGCCCGCCCAGGGCACGCTGGCATCGGCGAGCAGGAGCCCGCGGGGCGCCGGGAGGGAGAGTCCCGCAGTGGCCACTTTGGGCAGCCGCCCCCAGCCCACTTTCAAAATAAAGCAGGGGGTTAAAGTGCGA
>NW_004567161.1:181102-182174 GCF_000260355.1 Condylura cristata
GCAGCCGGCGTCCATCCCGCCGGGAGGGGCCCTGGGGCGCAGCAGACCCTCCTGTCTGCCCGCGGCCCCCTCGCAGTGGGTCTCAGTGGATCCGCCTGTTCTGCTCCCCTCTGTTTCTGGGGAGTCCCCTCACCCCAGCCCTCTTGTGCATAATAACTAAGTCTTAAAAGAAATAACCCCAAGGCAAGCCACTCAGTGGCCACTCCCGCCGCCAGGCTGGGTGTCCCCCACAGCTGGCCCCCAGGGAGCACCGGCACCAGCCGCCATCCCCGGGGACCAAATGGCGCCGGCGCCTTTACAAAGAGCCCGGAGCTCCCTGCGGGGTGCAGAACTGGGAGCCCCGGGAGGGGCCAGCGCAGCCCCCGCCTGGGCCCCAGCCAGGCGCTGGCTCTGGGCTCAGGTCTGGCTTTACACCCCGAGGCTGCATGGCCGGGCCGCCTGCGCCCAGCCCCAGCCAGGGGGGTCTGACGGCAGGACGCAGGCCAGCACCCTGGGGTGGGCGGGGCAGAAGGACGGGCGGGGTGACCCCAGGCTCCACCTCCCTCTCACACCCCGCCCCCAGGCCCCGTGAGCCCTGGGCCCGGGCAGAGGCGTCTGCAGGTGAGGGCCAGCCCCACCCACGCGCTCCAGGCGGCCACCCTGGGTGGCCGGACGCCTGCGGGGAGGCCCGGCTCGCCCCCCTGGGGCTCCCCAAAAGGAGGTTTCTTCCGCCAACTCTTGTCTCTCGAGTTTCAGCTCAGGCAGCCAGCGCCCAGGAAAAGCCGCTACCGTTTCTCCGCTGCCGCTGCCGGGCAGTGGCTCTGGGGAGGGCGGGGCCCTGGGGGGAGGCGCGGGGTGGAGGGGCGCGCGCCGGCTCTGCTGGGCCCTGGCCGGGCTCCAGGCTGCGGAACACGAGACAAGAGGTGGGCGGGGGCGGCGCGCTGCCCGGCGAGGACGCTGCCAAGGAAGCCGGCTGTCCCCGGCTGCTTCCTGTGCCGCCCGCCCAGGCCAAGGTGGGGCCATCTGCCCAAGTGGGCACAGAGAAAACATCTTCGCTGTGCACAAGATTGGCTTCCGAGGGGAGGCCGTGCGC
>NW_004567161.1:185493-186372 GCF_000260355.1 Condylura cristata
TCCCAAGCACAAGGCAACTGTCGAGGCCAGGAAAGGAGCAGTCTCTGCAGGCCGGGTGCTCGGGCAGCCACTGCGGACGGGGGCCGTGCCCACCTCGCTCCCGTGGTGACCAGAGCCTTGGAGATGGTCATCGGGCAGCTCAGGCGACTCCGAGGCTGTGGGGCGCCTTAGGCCCGTCCTGTCGTCCTGACACCGTCGAGCTGCGGGACCCTGCGGGGCCCCAGAGGGCCGGTGTCGGGGCCGAGCAGGGTGGCACCGTCCCCTGGGCGTCCTGCCCTTGCCGGGCGGCCTGCGGGACCCTTGCTGAAGAGCCTGCGGGGTGGCGAGAACACGGCCAGCAGTGGCCCCGTCTGGCACGCCGTGGCCCTGACCTCCTGGGGGTGGCCATGTGCCCAGGGCCTGCCTGGCTGGGCGTGTGGCATTGCCTCCACCCCGGGGCCTGGCAGGGCCTGCAGAGGGTGGGCACCTGTTGGCTGAGGCCACCCCCGTCTTGGTGGGGCTCAGGCTGGGCGCTGCCTGAAGGCACCCTGGGGTGCCAGACTCCCCCTCAGGCCCCGTGTGCCAAGGGGCCATGGCCCTGCCGTGTGGCCACGGGCGCCTGCCCAGCGCCCTCGACCAGGACTCCGCCAGCCCCTTCCCCAGGCCAGGCCCTGGGCCGCGCCCAACAGGAGCCCCAGCCGTCCAGCCCCAGCCCACAGCTCCCTCCAGGCGGCGCCTGCCTCTCCGCCCCCACGTTCCTGGCGGGAAGGGGTTCCTATGGCACCCCTTCCCCCGCACACACTTAGATCACTGGCAGCCCATCTGCCCGAGAGGCGGCAGCAGCAGGCGCCTGCCGCACAGCGGTGCCCGGGGCCAGCTGCCAGCCGTAGCTGGGGCCCG
>NW_004567161.1:186937-193600 GCF_000260355.1 Condylura cristata
CCCGCCATATGTCAGTGTCATGAATAAGCATGAGGCTCGCGGCTGGGGGCTGGGAAGTGGCCGCTGTCAGTCATGGGGGGGCAGCCACGGGCCTGGCCGGGGCGAATGGTGGGGCGGGGTCAGCACGGGGGCCTGTGGGGCACCTGCCCAGGTACCCAGGGCTTGCCTGGCCACGAAGATCAGAGCCCAGGTGACCCCTGGAGTGGCCCGAGCCCCCATGTGCCTGCAGCCTGGCCCACCGGTGCCACCCCCAGACGCCGCCTCCTGCCCGGCTACGACCCCACCGCCTGTCCTCCAGGAGGCTCCACCCCTGCCTGTGGGGGGTCGGGCCAGGCCTCGCTGTGGGGGTGGGGGTGGGGCTGACTCGGCCAGGGCCTCCTGCCCACACACACCCGCAAACGGGGGTTCTGGTCCCCAGTCCCAGGCAAGGATGGTGGGGCCCAGGGGCTGAAGCCCCTCGGTGCCCTCACCAGTGTCTGCTGAGCTGCCAGTTTCTTGCAGGGGTGCCGAGCACTGGGCCCAGGAGCTACCCAAGCCCCTGGTCGCCGCCTGCCCTGCCCAGTCCTCAGGACCTGCCCTCAGGGCGCCCTTTGTGCCTTGGTTCCACCCAAGAACACCAGCCCGAGCCACTCCCCTCACTGGGGCCAGCCCCTCCCAGCAGTGACCAGTTCAGGAGCGACCCAGCGGGTGGCTATGAACAGCTGGACAGACAGGCGGCTGCAGGGACGGGTGTTGGGGAGATGGAGACCATCCCCGCGTCCCCTAGGCCCTGCTGGAGGCCGGGAGGGGCGGATGACACTCTGGGGGACAGGCTGGCCCTGGCCATTGGTGGGATGGACACAGCCGGTGTTTCCCTCGTGAACAGAGGAGGCAAGGGCCATCAAGGCCTTGTGTTGGAAGTGACCTCCCCAGTTCTGCACCTGTCCTGGCTGTCCATGCCCACAGGCTTGAACGTGGTCAGGGGACTGGTCACCGGGCTCCCTCAGAGGCTGGCCACCACAGGTGCAGCAAAGGTGAGTCTGTAGGTGGGCTGATGTTTTTCATTGACCAAGAGATTTCTATTTCCAATGCAGGGCTGGGGGGAAGCAAGTAATGAGTGCAAAGAAAATAAACCAAATCCCAAGCACAAGGCAACTGTCGAGGCCAGGAAAAACGAAGGGCCGAAGGGCCGTAACCAGGCAGGAACAGTTACGCCACGTCCCCCCGCCGCGAGCAGCGTGTTTCTTCCTGATTCGGCCGAACAGAAGACAGCGGAGGGCGACCTCTGAACCTGAACGCGGCACACGGGCACCTGTTGGAAGGGAAGGCCACGACCCTGCTAGCAGTAGCCAACGCAGGAGCACCGCTGGGAGGCACAGCCCAGGATGGACGGTCCGGGTCTGACCAAGCGATGTGGCCACAGGCCCGGCGGCTGACGGCTCCGATCCGGCGCGGGAGCGACTGCAGTAGCTGAACAGACGCTCAGGCCGCGCCCTTCGGCCCGCTCTCCGCCCAGCCCTTCTGTCTCCTTGTCCGGGGCAGCTGCCCTCACCCCCTGGGGCTGCCAGTGCTCCCCCGCACTTGCCTCTCGGGGGCACCTGTGTCCGCGTTCCTGTTTCTCTGGGGCCCTGGGCTGGGTCCTCCCCGCCCCGTCCGGGGACAGCTGTGCCGGCCTCAGCCTGCATGCCCACGCTGCCCCATGGCCCTGCCACCACCCGCAGCGATGGGCTCCTGCCCCGGAGGGGAGGTGGGGAGAGCGGCCCCCCGGCCCCCGTCACTCCCCCGCCGCGGGCCTGCGCCTTCGGTCAGTCATTAAAACCCCACACGGCCGGGCTGGGCGGCCGCTGGGCTGCGCTGCCCCCGCTGCAAGTGCGCGCTCCCCAGGCACCTCCCGGCAGCACCCTGCCGCCTCGCAGCCGAGGCGGTCAGTTTGGGCCGACGGGTGAGGGGAGGGTGTCTGCAGCCGGGGCGGGGGGCCATGGAGCAGACGCCGCCGCCAGACAGCGCTGCTCATCCCAGAGACGCGGATCCTCCGGCTGCAGCGGGGCGGGGGGGCGCCAGGGGCGAGGAGACTCGCCAGGCGCCGCCTGCGGGCCGAGGCTGCGGGCCGGAACCACGGATGGGACCCTCCCCAGTGTCCCCACAGGCCGGGGCGTGTCGGGAGGCAGGGACGCCCCAGGCAGAGCCCTCGCTGGAGCTGGGCTGCAAGGTTCTGGGGGCGCGGCCCCCCTGGGCAGAGGCCGGCCGGAGCGGGCGGAAGGGCCCAAGCAGCCAGATCAGGCAGGGGCGAGGCCAGAGGAGGGTGCGGTGGGGAGCCAGGCCCGGCTGGCCTCCTCGTGGGCCTCTCCCACCCCTGGGTGCCCCGAGGGAAGGGAGGACGCGGTGGGGGCTGGGTGGACGGGAGGGCGCCGCCAGTCCACTGGAGCCGGTGTGAATTATTGAGCAGCCCGAGACCTATTCTCGGCCTGGGACGGGCTGTGGTCTGCGAGACGGACGTCATCTCGGCCCTATTTTAAGGTTCTGTGGGAAGGCGTGGAGACGCCAGCACGCTTGGGGCTCCGGTGCCCCCTGCACTGAGCCGGGGTGCGGGCAGGGCCAGGGCGAGGGAGGCTGGGCGCCGCGGCCCCCCACCTGCCGGCGCCCTGCTTTCTGGGTCTCCGACAAGCGGCCAACCGCTGGTCCCCACCCGGGGCTGCTGTCTACAGCTCTGGCTGCACCGGCATCCGCAGCGGCCCCAGGCTGGGCGAGCTGCTGAGCTGCGTCTCCCCTCGCAGGCCTGGCGCCGGGGGCCTAGCCCTCCTAGTTCTGGGTTCCGCCCCCCTCCCCCAGCCCCCACGCCAGGCGCGGCACCCCGTCCCGCAGCCAGCCCCCGGGTCAGGACAGCCCACGACGCCCCGCTACCCACCCTGACCACCCGGCCCCAAGACCTGCTCAGGCCCAGACTGATCCAGAACAGCGGCTCTCGCCTGGCAGAAACGGCAAGAATCGCCCTGCGCAGGCAGCCGGCGCCGTCAGCTCGGGCAGACTCGGGGGGCAGCGCGGTCGTCCGGGACGAGCGGCGGCCCAGGCCCCCCCAGGCCGGACGGGCGACACGGGCCCCGCGCCACGGCAGAGTGCGGGCGGCGCCCAGAGGCTCGGGCCTCTCTCCGGAGGGCGCTCGGCGTGCAGGCCCCGGGGTGCACACCGCCGCCAGGACCCAGACCTCGGCGTGGCCAGCCCGGCCCGGCCTGCATTCTGGGGCTCAGGGGTGTGAACCGGAGCGTGGCAGCTGAGGGCACCCTAGCCCCTCCTGCAAGTCTCCCCGAACCTGGGAAGCAGGTGTCTGGCCCCAGACAGCGCTGGGGCACCGTGGCAAGGGAGCCAGCAGCCTGGAGGGCGCGGGGGGGCCATGTACCCCGCTACTTCTTGAGACTCAGGAGACTGGAAGTGACCGGTGTGGCTGGGCCGGTATGAAACTGAACAGCAGCCAAAGTCAGAGAAAGCAGCAGCGCCTGTATTCAAACGCCAGAGGGGCGGGCGGCGGGCTCGGCCCCTGGGCCGCCGGGCTGCTCGCGGGCAGGGAGGCGGCCTGCGCCCTGGCAGCGGTGGGGCTCCCTGCCCGCTGGAGGCGGGCCTCTGTCCGGGTGGGGGCGGCGAGGGCCTGCAGGGCGGCTCAGCTCCGGGCCCACCGCCCCCTGCAGCCGGGCGCCTGGGTCTGTGCCTTTCCGGGGCAGCCTGGGGCCTCACTGGGCGGCTGGGGGCCCCCCGTTGCCCGCGGGCTCTTCCGAGTCTCCTTTGGGGCTCGCTTTGGGCCTCTGTGGCTTCTGGCTCCTGGTGACGACACGGGTAGGGTCAGCGGGGAGGGTCAGAGCCAGCCCAGCAGCGGCAGCCCCTGGTGCCCCGCACGGCCGCCCTCGGGGGCTGTGGCTGCCGGTCCGAGGGGACAGGGCCGCACTGCCCGGGGAGTCGGGGCTGTGATGCCCCGCGCCTGGGGGTGGGGACTCTCTGGTGAGGAGCGAGAGACCCACTGCTAGGCCCACCGTGCCGCCCCCCCACCCCCCGTGAGGCCACAGGACAGCGGCTGCACCTGCTGCATGGATGGGAAACTGAGGCACGGGGCACAAAACAGGGCTGCTGTGCAGCGCCAGGGCCTGCGCTCCCGCTGACCTGCAGCCCTCTGCAGAGCCCCCGGCTCGGCCTCGCAGTGGGGCGCATCACGGGCGGCTCTGCACCCCTCGGGGGTCTGCGTGCCCCAAAATGGCCCTGCGGAGCTCACCTGGCCCGGGCCGGCCCGGGGCTGCCCAGGCTCCTGCGGATGAAGTCCCGGGAGCGGATGTCAGCCTGGGGGGGCCTCAGTGAGACGAGCTGGCCGGAGCCCGCCGGCCTCGGGATGCGCCCGGGGGACTGCCCGGCACCCGGAGTGCCCAGGAGGCATGAGCAGGCGCGGGCGCTGCTGAGCCTGGGGGCTCGCCTGGGTCGGGGCGGGGGGCGCGGACCTCCCACTCAGAGGCTGCTGCCACTTGCGCTCATCACCTGTGTCCCCGAGCAGCATCGGCCACCCCGGCCCCAGGATGGAGGGGGTGAGCCGGCAGGCTGCAGGCGTGAGGGGCGACAGGGCAGGGCTCAGCCCACACGGGCCCCCCGCTGCCCGGCCAGCACAGCCCGGGAAGCGCCCGACGGCCTCCCCTTCGCGGACAGGAGTGTGGCAGGGTGGGGTGGGCAGGGTGTTCTGGGGTGGCGCCCGGCAGCGCCCGCCCCACCGGGCCCGCAGGAGCAAGCCCAGGCCTGACACTGGGCAGCTGCCGTGACCCCAGGGCCCAGGGGAGCGCAGGGGCCACCCCTCCAGAGTCCCAGCAGTGGCGGGGGCGAATCAGGCCTGCGGGCAGCCTGCACCCCTCTCCCAGAGCCCTGGGAGACCCCCAGGAGCTGCAGGTGTCTCCAGGCCCGGCGGGACAGAGGGGAGGGGCCCAGGTGGCGCGGGTGGGGGGACGGACGGGGGCCTCTGGGCGGGGTCACACAGGTCCCTGCAGCCGGGGCTCCAGGGGGCGCCGGAGGCTGCTGAGGCGGGAGTGGGGCGCCCAGCAAGCCACAGCCTCGGGCCGCCACCGCCACCTGGTGGCCGCCCTGGGCACGGCCGCGGGAGCCCAGGTGGGCGCTGGCTTGGGCACCAGGCCCGACCCAAGTCGCCCAGGGCCCACCCACCTGGCGCACGGGCTCCGGGATCCGGAAGCGGCAGCAGCCGCGGGTCAGCCGCACGGCGGCCTCCAGGCTCGTCCTGTGGCCCACGGACACGTACAGGGGCTTGGTGCTGCGGGCGTGGCTCCTGAGGGCCTGGCAGGACGCGGGGTCAGGCGTGGGCCCGGGCAGGGGCAGCCGCGGGGCCTCGACGGCCTCGGCAGGCCACTCACCATGCCCAGGACGGCCCCAGAGCGGCCCGTGAGCGCGAACGTGTCTCCTCCGGCGCGCAGACTGCGAATCTGCAGAGAGGACGTGGATGCGCACGGAGGCAGGGCCAGCTGGCCCTGGACCTCAGCCCCGGGACAGAACTTGGCTGGCGGCCGCCTCCCACCCTGCCCACCGCCCTGCCCCGGCCTCTGCTCCGCCCTCGCGGCAGGAGGCCGGCACCTGGGCCAGCCCCGGGGTGGCCGCCTGGTCCCCAGTGCCTGCCCCGGAGGCAGGTGCCAGGCGGCGGCCCAGCGGGGCCTGGAGGCCGGGGAGCTGGGGGCGGGGCTCCGGGAGGGCCCCACAGGGAGCCGGGGGGCGGCACAGCCCCGAGGGCCAGGATGGCGCCCGCCCAGCCCTACCCGCTCCCTGTGCAGAGCGTTGTTCTCCAGCCCGTCCACCTGCAGGAGCTTCTTGGCCACCCCGACGCAGGGCAGGTCGGTGAGGACGCCCAGGTGGCAGGCGACCCCGAAACCTGCAGGGGCAGAGCTGAGGCTGGGGCGGCCGGCAGGCGGGGCACGCGGCCCTCACCCCGAGCTGGGTTGGGGCCGGGCCTGCGCGGGCCGTGCCAAGCTCACCGGCAGGAGACACGGCCTTCCCCGACAACCCAGGACCCCACAGGAGCCCCACCCCGCTCTCCCCTCCTGGCACCTCCCCCCGGGGCCCCCGCTTCCACGACACACCCTCTTCGGCTTGGCCACGAGCTCCCCCGGCAGCGGCCGAGCCCAGACTCTGCCCAGTGCCCTCGGCAACAGCCTCTGCGCTCAGCCCTCCTGCCCGAGGCTGGGGCCAGGCAGGTGGGGGCGGTGCCCTCGGCCCGCCCACGGCTGCAGGACAGGACAGGGAGGGAGGCTGCTGCGCCCCAGGTCAGCGCCGGACGGGGCGCCCGGGGTGCGGGCACGGGGAGGCGGGGTGGGGCCAGGCTGAGGCAGAGGGCGCGCAGGCTGACGCCGGGCAGTCACCTCGGGGATGCAGCACCCCGTTTCCATCCACGAGAAGAACCTGGAAGGACCGCGGCGGACGTCAGGGAGCGCCCACCCGGCCCTCCGCTCCCGGGCGCCCGGCGCCCACCCCGGCACCTGCGGCAGGAGCTGGGGCTCCCTCTCCCGCAGCCGCTGCACGGCGTCCGCCAGGAAGGGCGCCTCTCTGAAGCCCAGGAAGCCGGACACGTAGGGAGCGGTCAGGCTGACCAAGCGGCTGTCCTCATACAGCACCTGCCACAGGCGCCAGTCACGGCTCCCTGCCTGCCCGAGCCGGCAGCGA
>NW_004567161.1:193935-195499 GCF_000260355.1 Condylura cristata
CTCCCCCTCCACAGCCACCCACGGTGGGCCGGGCGTGACAGGCGGGGAGCCGCGCACCCCGGCCCGGCCCCACTGCAGGGCGAAAGCCCCCCGTGGCGGCCACCGTCTGGACGCAAGCCCCAGGAAGCGGCGAGGACAAGAAGCCAGACCCGCGCGGGGCCGCCTCTGCCAGGGCCAGGGGACTGGGCTGGGGCGGTGAGCGCCAGCCCTGGCGGGCAGTTGGGCCTCTGGTCGGCCGGGCCGGGCGGGGCGGGCAGCAGCCTTGAGGGAGACGCTGCTTCTGCAGCGGGAGGCTCCGCCTGGGCGTGGCGTGGCCTCCCGGGGGCAGCCACTGCGGGGAGCCCTGCCTGGCCCTCCTGTGCGGGACACGGCCCCACGGCCTCCGGCAGGCTGAGCACCCGGCGCCTGGCCTTTCCTCGAACCCCGGACGGAAAGAGCCTGAGAGCGGGAGGCCAGAAATGAGCTGCCAGAGGAACAGGACGGAGGAGTTTGCTGGAAACCAGGCCGTGGGGGTCCGGCCAGCCCGGGGCCACCGCCGGGGCACGCGGCCAGACCCAACCCAGGCGCAGGCCGCGCCCACAGCCCCGAGGTGGACGGGCGTGAAGACAGCAGGCTGGGCCGGGCCGGCAGGGCCTGGGCGATGGCAGAGGAGCGCGGCTCCCCCAGCCTCATGGGCCAGAGCGCACCCCCTTGCAGACGCGGGCCGGCGCCACGCGGGCACAAGCAGGCATCTGGGAAGAGGGGGCAGCCCCGGACGGCACCCCAGCCCTGGCCAGCTCCCACGCTCACACATCGCTCGCCTCTGGGAGACGAGGAAGCCCCCCTGTCCGCAAGCGGAGCCTTCTCCGTGAGGGGGCTCGAGTCAGCCTTCCGACTACTTTATTGAGGGGCAGCCCCCCACAAGCGCCTATCTGGGGTGCCGTGCTATGTCCTCCATGTGTCCACGGCACAGCGACGTCACCGCACCCTGAGGTACCCTTAGCCGGCCCCTGGCACCCATGGCCCTGCGTCCAGGGCATAACACACCCCGAGACCAGCAGATGTGCTGACGCGCTTGCAGGGACCCCAGAACAGACCTTCCAGAGCGACCTGGAGCCCCGGGAGTGGCCAGGTGGAGGGACACGCCGGCCCGGCGAGGCTGCTGGCCACTGGCGGTGCCGCTCACCTCTCTCCTCCGGAGGCCGACCCGCCGGGCCGGGACCCTGACCGCTGACCACAGGAAGAGCGGCTCACGCAGCTGGGCGGGACAGAGGCAGAGGGCCGAGGCCCCACCCGGGGAGGAGAGGCGGGAGCACCGTCTGGGGGACCAGGCGGGTCCCGGGGCACCTGGCGGACAGGGATGTGTGGGCGAGGGCAGAGCCAGCCGCCGGCCAGGCCAGACACGGGCGTCCAGGCCTGCCGGGAGCAGGAAACCACCGCAGGGGTCTCTCAGGCTCCTCCGGGACTTGCTGGCGTCCAGGGCGGGAGTGGCCGCAGTGGTGACAAGCTCACGTTTGCTGCGGGGGTGCCACGGCCGCTCGAGCAGGCCCCTGCGCACAAGCCCGCGGGAGCGCCGGGCCGGGCT
>NW_004567161.1:196585-198860 GCF_000260355.1 Condylura cristata
TCATGCGGAAGCTGCTTAAGCTTCTTAGTGCTGTGCTTTAACCCGCTGCGCCACCAGGGAGGGCCCTTTTGTTGTATTTTTAAAGGTTTATTTTACTTATAGAACTGGGGTACAGACCAGAGGTGTGAGGGGTGCAAATCTACTGAAATACACTGCTGAGGGGAGCAGCGGGCAGGCCAGGAGAGGTCTGCCGCGCCCCGCGGGTCACTCCCTGGCCGAGGGTGGCGCTGGTGCGGCGGCGGCTTTGGCTGCGCCGGGGCTCTGAGAGCAGCTTTAACTGCGGGGGGCTCCCCTGGGGGTGCTGAGGGGGTGAGGAACGGCTGCAGGCCGGACAGAGAGGAGCGTCCCAAGGCAGCGGTGGACTGGGGGTCCAGGGGAGCCTCAGCGCCCTCCGTAAGCGCCGCGGCCGGGCTCTCCCGCCGGAGACCAAGCCCTGCCGCGAGTCCCGGAAAGCGCCAGGCGGCTCCTGCTTCTTCCTTTAACTTTGTTGATGGCAAAACTGGAGTCGTGGGATTGGGGTGTGGATTCCATAAAGGCAACACATTGGCACTGAAGCGGCCACCGGTAACGCGACATACTGCTGCAGTGGCCGCCGGCAAGCCACAGCTCCGGGCACGCACCTCCCTTAGCACCGCGGCCGGCCGGCCGGCGGCACACCCTGGAGCCAAGCCATGCGGCCTCTTACTCAAAGAGCCCCGCAGGCACCCGGAGCAGCGCACCCCTAGGGAGGGGGCACCCCGCCCAGTCCCCACAGCCCGTGCCCCACGGCACAACTGTTCCGGCGTCGGTTTGGGCCGCCCTGGCGCCTCATCAGCACCCGAGGTTGGTACATCCCCCGACATCCCCGAAGGCTGCTGCCACGCCCACGCCCCGGCGTGAAGCGCAACCAGGTTCACACGAGCAGAGAGGGTGCCTGCCGGAAGACCAAAGGCTGGGACTCAGCCCAGAAGGCAAGATGCTCCCCAAGTCTTCAACCTGGACAGGAAAAAGTGCATGGACCACGAGCCAGGGCCGGTCACCTCCGACGGTGCTCCCAGCCCAAGCAGCGTCCAGCCCCTCGCTCCCTCTCCCCTTCCTCCCACGCGTCCTGCGGCCCTTCCTGGACCGAGCTGGACTCGTTGAGGCGGGCACTGGGCGGGTGCCTTTGGTGAGCCACACCCCGCCCCGGGGTGGGGGCCAGGCCTTGGTTAGCGCCCTAGGTGCTTGGTGAGGAGGCTGAGGCCCCAGTGAGGCTCCCGCCGCCCGGCTCCCAGCGGGCGTCAGCCTTGTCACCTGGGGGGGCGAGGGGGAGGGGCCGGCCAACAGGCAGGCCGGTGGGGTGTCCAGGCCCTGCGGGGGGGGTGTCACTGGCCGCTGGTGGGCCCCGGTTACGCCAGCCCCAGGCGGCATCCTGAACTCCACCGCCCCTCGAGGAAGTGGGGTCCACTGAGGGGCGACGTGGGCATCGCCAGCATCTGCTGTCTGGGGAAAAGCCGCCCCCAGCCCGCGCGGCCTCGGTGCAGGTTTGTCTCCGGGAGCTGCCGGGACCTAGGGGTAGCTGGGGTGGCGCGAAGCAGAGGAAGGGGAGCCCCTGGGGGGCGTCACCCCAAGGGCAGAGGCCGCGGGAGAGCCTCCAAGGATGGAGCGAGGAAGGACCAGCAAGACGGAGAGAAGGATCTGGGGCTCACGGCCTGAGGGTGAAGCTGGGGAAGGCGGGGCCAGGCGGCAGGCGGAAGCCAGCACACCCGTCTCGGGGACCCCGGCACAGGCGCCTGTTTCGGGAGGGGGTGCGGTCCCCCCGCACAGTGTCTCAGCACTCAAGAGGCGTCTCTCACCGCCTCTGTCTCCTTTTCCTGGGGAGCGGGCCGGCCCAGCAGCTGTGCTGGCCCCGGGGCCGGGTCTGCTGTGCCCCCGCCAGGGCATTCTGGGCAGCAGCGCGGTCAGCTTGTGCAGCTGGGCCAAGC
The DNA here is from genome assembly GCF_000260355.1 of Condylura cristata. Lineage (NCBI taxonomy): Eukaryota > Metazoa > Chordata > Mammalia > Eulipotyphla > Talpidae > Condylura > Condylura cristata. The sequence goes on from NW_004567161.1 coordinate 198,529, forward strand.
GCTGCCTCTGTCTAGGGGCGCGGGTCAGGCGCCACCTGGGTCCTGGCAGCGCCGTGGCCCCGAGCCCACACCCAGCAAATTGAGGTGCACGTTCTGGCCAGAACCTGCCGCTCCAGGACGTGGCCACGAGACCACCCCACAGGCGCGTGGTGTCCGTGGGCCTAAGGAGAAGCCCAGTCCCGAGAGGTCTTTGGCAGCAGAACCCGTTTATTCAGCCAGGCGGCGTGGGCAGCAGAGCGTGCGTCCGCGGGGGCAGCCGGGCACGGACGCCAGTGGCCGCGAGGGACGGCAGAGCCGCGCACGACACTTGCCCAGAGTTCCAGCCGCAAGGG
>NW_004567161.1:217329-218507 GCF_000260355.1 Condylura cristata
CGGGCGGGCACTCACGCTGCGGGGCGCCCCTGACCGGCTCCTTCTGCGTGAAGAGCAGGGCCAGCAGGTCCCGCACCACATCGCTGTGCGGCGGGGCCCCGTCCTTGAAGCACACGGCCGACACCAGGTCCAGGAAGAAGCCGTCACACAGCTGGCGGAAGCGGGCGTGCTTCTGGACGGCCGCCCTGGGGGGACGCTCTCGGTCAGCGGCCCGGACGCGAGCAGGTGGGACGGAGGGGCGCCGGCCCCGCGGGGCCTCGCCAGCGGCGTCACCCACCGGTCACTCCCCTAACCCGCCACCCCCCACCCACGCAGCCTGGAGACTGGAGGGCGCCAGCCTCGGGAGCGGAGCTCGCGGCTGAACGCTGTCTGGCGACGAGGGGGGTCCTCGCCTGTGCTCCGTGGAAACCGCTGGCGAGAAGCCCTCGGGCAGGTCGGTCAGACACAAGGGGCACATCATCTGGCCGGGGGTGAGCGCGCCCCGCACACAGCGCAGGCAGAAGACGTGGTCGCAGGGCAGGCAGACGGGGTCCTGCGCGTCCGTCAGACACACGGGGCACGGCCGGACCCCGCACCTGGGGGCGGCGAGGGCGCGGTCAGCCTGGGCGTCGGTGAGGCACGGGCCAGGGCTCAGTGTCCCGCGAGGACCCCAGCGCACCTGGTCAGAGCCCGGCTGGCCTCGTCCTTGCAGTCCCGGAGGACGGTCATCACCGCCACGAAGGGCCTGTGGGTCTTGATGTCGGAGTCCTCCTGCAGACACTGCAGTGGGGGCGGGGTGAGCGGGGTGCACAGACCGGCCACACTGCGCCGCCCCCGGCCGCCGCCACGCGGCCGTGCAGCTCGGGGAGCGGCGCCGCTGGAAGGTGTCCTCGCGTGGGGTCCGCTCCTGCCGCCCACGGAGAGGCTCGCCTTAAGGATGCCTCTAGGGCTGTCTGGGGGGACATCCGCCTCAGGGCATTTAAAAAAAAACCCGACAGGTGACAGACCCTCAGCCCTGTGGGGACCTCCCGCCTGCCTGGAGGCGGGTCCCGGGGGGCCAGTCCCAGCAGTGTCCGCCGAGATCTGTGCCTGCCTGCCGTGGCCCAGGGCTGGGGCTGCGCGTGGCCCAAGTGGGCAGACCAAGGAGGGGGTGTTCCTGCGCGCTGGGCGGGCCAGAGCCTGGGGGACTGGGGCGGGGA
>NW_004567161.1:218777-220114 GCF_000260355.1 Condylura cristata
CTCCGGCTTCCCACCCCCGCGGCCCCTGCACCCACGGTCTCTCCAGAATTGAAGGCCCGCGGAGCGCTCGGGAGGGCAGGTAAATGCCCGACCCTGGACGCCGGCGCTGCGTCCCCGCGCCCCCGAGGGAGCCGGAGAGGCGGGCGAGGCCGGGACTCACCGCGCTGAGCAGGAACACGTGCCTGGTCACCACCTCGGCCAGCTCGGGGGTCTCGCGCAGGGTCTCCAGGAGAACGTGCTCCACAAAGAGCGAGGTGGGGAAGACTCGGCCCCACTGTCTCCTGCGGGGCGAGAGCCTGAGCGCAGGAGGGGGCAGGAGGGGGCGGGGCGGAGCCACCGAGGCCCCCCTGCCCCGCGCTGCCCACGGCTCCAGCCCCCTGCCCTGACGCCCCGCTTCCCTCCAGCGCTCCGCTGGCCGGCACCTCTGCCACGGGAACTGGTCAGCCAGCTCCCTGACCTGCCCCTCTGACAGTAGGGTGGTTGGGAGGCCGGCGAGTGTGAAGGCTGGGCGGGGGCTCACCTGACCTCCTGGACCACCTGGCGCGTGAAGGGCCCAGCGACTCCCGCGTGGGCGTCGGAGCAGAGCAGCTCCAGGGGCACCGCCAGCGCCCTGATGGCGCGCAGCCACGCCTGCGGGCTGGGCTCCAGCAAGGCCGTGCTCAGCCTCTCCGCACAGGCCAGGGCCGCCAGCGCGTCCAGAGCCTGGGAGGGGAGCGGGCTGGGAGGCCGGCGAAGGGCCGTCCAGGGGCCCTTTGTCCAGCTTGGTCCGTGGGGGCCGCTGGTCTCACGCCCCCCGGTGCCCCCAGTTACCATGGGGTGTGTGGACAAATCGCCAATTCGGGCGCCTCACTTCCCTCCCAGGGGGCTGGGGAGCCCCCACTGGGGCAGCCACACGGCCCGGGAGCCCCACACACCCGCGAGGGGCCATACCATCTCACATCCTGCCAGAGGGTGTTCCTGGATGCCCTCCTCCAGGCTGCACAGGATTTGGGGGTGCACGGTCAGGATTCTGAGGAAGTTGTGCAGCCGGCTCCGGAAGTGCTGGTAGGCAAGATGGACCCACGGCAAGGACAGGTCTTCCTCGGGCCTGTCCCCCCACAGCTCACGGATGCAGGACCACAGAGCCAGCTGCAGAAACTGAGAACGGGCGGAGCTCTGAGTGGGCCTGTCCAGGGCCGGGTGAGCCAGGCGCTTCCAGCGCAATTAAACACATCGCTCGTGGCTCCACCCCAAGTCGCGTTTCGGGCGGCCTCGGGGCCTTCCAGGTGCCTGCCTCTGGCCCTCCGGTTTCCCCGTTTCGAGAGACACGTGGGCGGGGTGCCGCGGGTTCCCTGCCA
>NW_004567161.1:220339-223078 GCF_000260355.1 Condylura cristata
GTTTCAGCCCACGGGGTTGCCGCAGCCCGTCCATCCCGGCCAGGGCGGGACCCCAGGGCGCGGCAGACCCTCCCATCCCCCCGCCGGCCCTCAGCAGGGGGTGTCAGTGCACCCGCCCGCTCTGTTCCCGCTCCACCTGGGGGCGTCCTCACCGCACCTTGGCGGCCCCCAGCTCTCGCAGCATAAATAAATCTTAAAACAACAAAGGCGCCGTGCTCCTGGGCCCTCGGGTGGCCCGGGGCCTGTGCGGTGGGCTGCCGTGACACCTCCCACGCTCTTTCCTCCGTGTTCTGACACTTGGGGTCTCCGGTTCACGCTCCCACGTGGGGGTGTCTCCCAGCTTTCGGGAGGAACTGAGTGTGTGTGGGGAGCGCCATGCTGGCGGCGGCAAGGGGATGTGAGCGGCGCCCCGCGCTCCGGGAGGCCCGGGCCTGGCCGCCCCGGCACCCAGCGGAGACGAGCCCCACGGTGGCCTCCACGCCGGGCTGTGCTCACCCGCAACTCTTCCCCGGTGGACACGTGCATGGTCAGGAGGAGGAAGTCCTTCACGTAGCACTCCAGGGCCTCTCGCCGCTCCTGCCCCGGGAGCTGAGCCAGGAAGCTGCCCAGCGGGGTCTGCTGGAAGATCTCCACCAACTTCTGGGGCAGCCCTGGGGACCGGCGCCGGTCAGGCCAGCCTGCTCCACGCCACGGCCTCTGCCCACCCACGCCTCGGATGCTAGTGTGTGGCCCATGGGCAGACGCTGCTGCGGGAGAACCGGCACAGCGGCCCCGCCAGCTCCAGGTACAGAGTGACACGGGTGGCCGGCGAGGGCCACCTCGGGTCGGGCCACGTGGCTCATGGCTGGGCGCTGGCCCAAACGTTCTACGCGGGCGCCGCTGGGAGGGCCGGAACCGAGCCCTGGGGACGGTCAGGCAGCAGCTCCCCCATGGGGCCAGCGCCCCACCTGGCCGGGCCACCCTTGGGCCGTCTCATCACCCTCCCGAGCGACAGCAGAGCTGGGCCGAGGAGAGGGGCGCTGGCTGAGGTGTGGGGTGTGGGTGGAGGCTCAGGGCGCTGGGGGCATTGGGGGTGGGGAGGACAGGGCCATTCCCATGGCCCGAGGCTCTGCGGGCGGGGCCCAGTCGCGCTCAGGCTCTGTCCAGGCCTCGGAAGAGGCAGGGGCAGGCTGGAGTCACCTTCGGGGCCGGCGGCGTACTGGGCCTGCACGCTCAGCTCCTCCAGGTAGTCCTTGACTCTCCAGCTGAAGGGGACGTCCCCGGACACGCCCGTGGGCCGGCTCATGAAGCCCTGCACCACGACAGGAGCCGCCTCGCCGCCGGGCCTGCGTCAGGCGGGCAGTGTGTCGGTGATGGTCCTCCAGGGACCTCGGCTCCCTCCTGCGGCCTGGTGGCCCCCGTCCAGGGTCCCTCTGAGGTTTCCCAGGTGCAGACAGCTCAGCCCCGGTGGGGTCTGGCAGTGCCCACGCTCTCAGCCTGCGTCTGCGGCATGTGGCCCTTGGACCCTCCACGTAGAGCGGGCCTGGGGCCAGCTGTCCATCACCGCATCGGGCTCCCACTGTCCACGGGTGACAGGAAGCCCCCAGTGTGCCCACATCACCGACACGTGCAGCCCAGAGCTAGGGCCCCAGAAGCCCTCGGGGGCAGCCACGGGGGAGATCTAGTGGCAGGAGTAGAGGAGCAGGGAGGGCGGGTGGCCAGCAGCTGGCCTGCAGGTGGCCGTGGCAGCCGGGAAGGGCCAGGCGCTCGGGCCACTGTGGGGGACACCAGGCTCCCGCCCAGCCGCAGCCCTCAGGCCATGGTGGGGACCCTGCACCCGATCTGGACTGGGCTGCGGGCCGTGGTCATGCTACACTGGCCTCCCCCAAGGGGCTCTCGCTCACCTCGTGGTGCTGGCCACCAGTGGGATGTCCAGGAGCCTCGTGTCACTGAACATGAGCATCCAGAGCTGCCCCACCCAGCGGGGCGACTCTGGCCTGGCCAGCAGCTCCAGGTTGTCGTCTCGGTCAACGGTGGCCACGAGGCTGGCAAGCAGGGGGGTCACGGTGGCCTGGACCCGCCGCCACAAGGTCTGCCTGCGGGGGGGGGGCAGCGGTCAGCAGCAAGCCCAGCCCTGCCCGCCCCCGGGTCCAGGGCCGCAACTCGAGGAGGCAGCTGCAGCGAGGGGCCGAGGCTGGGCGCAGCCCGCCTGGGGCACGGACACCTCGTGATGTCCAGGAGCGGCCATCGAGATGGATGCTGGGACGCCAGACGCCGGGCCATGGACAGCGCGTGGCGAACAAGGGCGAGGCCCGAGCCACTCGGTGCCTGACGCCAGCGCACCCACCTCGTGGGACAGCAGGGGAATTGGGGTCCCGGGACCCTCTAAACACCTGGCACGCTCAGGGATCCTTAGGTGGGCAGGGTGGGGTGGGGAAGGGCAGATAGGTGGGGACTCATGTCGGCCTGCTGAGGCCCCGCGTGAGGGGCAGCCGCGAGAACTGAGCGCGCCCCAGCCTGTTTTGGGGCGCCCTTCCCAGGCGTGGTGGAGGTAGACTGAGGACACCCTGCTGCACCCCTGCCGGCCCCTGCTCCCGGCTCCCCACCCGGCCCTCCGCCCGCCCGCTGCACCTGAAGGTGCCGGCCTCCTGCAGGGCGTCCTGGTTCCAGGCGGCCCTGACCACCCACTCCCGGGCTGGGTGCAGGTGCTGCTTCTCGCGCCGCTGCAGCAGGTCGCAAAGGCGGGCCTTGACAGCGCGC
>NW_004567161.1:223352-225713 GCF_000260355.1 Condylura cristata
GACCCCGCAGGATGGGCCGCATGGTTGCGAGGGTCTGGCCCACCTGCGGCTGGGCTGTCTTCGTGCAGGAGGCCCAGGAGCAGATCCACGCGCCGCACACTGCGCCTGGCGCCCCCCCGCTGGTCCTGCAGCAGCCCCACGGCGCCCTGGATGCAGCTCCGCAGAAGGCTGGTGGTGTCCAGCACCTGTGCCGGCAACGTAGCTAGCCGCCAGCCGGACCCTGCCCGCTGACCCCGCCCACCTGCCCCCTCCTGGCGGGGCCGTGGCAGGATGCCTCCAGGGCTCCTGGACGTGCCCCTGACCCCACATGGGGAGGGGGTCGCCAGAGCCTGGGCGGTGTGGGGTGCAGCTGGGGGGCCCCTGAGCCGAGGGGCTCGCACTCACTTGGCGTCTGCCCTGCTCAGGGGCCCTCTGCCCCGCAGGCTCGGGACACCCCGCCTCTGCCTCCTCAGCCGTCTCTGCGTCGCCCGCCCCGGGGTCCGTCTCCGCTGCAAGGAGCAAACACCAGCTTCCCTCTGGGGCCGGACGGGGCGCCCACGTGGGCCGAGGCCCTGGGCGCTGACCCCCTCGACTCCCAGCCCCAAGGCCTTTGCTGGGCACCACTGCCCCTGCTGGGCCTCTGTGTCCACCTGCGGCTGCGCGGACTCTGTCCTGGGCCTGGTGGCTGACCACCCACCCCCACGGCCAGCCCCCGTGGCCCAGAGCCTCCCCACGACGCACGCGTGTGGGTCTCTTCTGGCCCGAACAGCTGGCTGATGGCCACGTCCTGCAGCCTCATCATGTCCGAGTCCATGACCGGGGACGGCCGCAGGTCATCGATGTGAATGGCCTGCCACAGCCCTGCGGGGACAGGCGGCTGCAGCGCTGCAGATCCTAGGGCCTGCGCCCGGTGCCGTGGAAACTGCTGACCTTGCTCTGTAGGACCCCCCTCTGCAGGCCCCCCTCTGCAGGCCCCCCTCTGCAGGGCCCCCCTCTGTGGTTTTGTTGGATGTGGGGTGCCAGGCGGTGACTGTGTGGTGGCCCCGTCCCTGGCTCTGCAGCCGGCACCCGCCGAGGAGGGGGTGGACGGGGCAGGAGGCGACAGCTCAGAGCGCCGAGACCCGCGGGCGGGGGGAGCGGCCAGAACGACCAGGGTTGGCAGGTGCCGAGGGGGCGGAAGCCCACAGCCGCCTCCTGCGGTGACCAGCTGGACTGGCCACGCCCACGCCAGGGCCCCTGGGGCGCCCCAGCCCCTCAGGCCGCGCCCCGAGGCCCTCGCGGGCAGGCCGGTGGTGGCCAGAGCCCCGCGCCTACCTCCGTGCAGGCCCATGTAGCCGGAGCCGCTCCCCAGCCGGGACAGCTTCACGATGAAGTAGACGAAGACGCGGTCCCTGCTGCCCGACAGCCTGCTGACCTCGTTGAGGGTCGAGTACCTGTCTCCGGCCGGGCGAGGACAAGGTGATGCCAGGGCGGGGGCACCGTCGCCCAGCGCACGGCCGGTCTCCGCCCTGAGCCGGCCCCGCGCCCCGGCCCGCTGATAAGCGGGGTGTCAGGAGGGCCCCTCCACGGGCCGCAGCCCACACCACCGAGGGCGAGACCACGGACGCTTCAAGAGACGGTCTGGAGATACCCAGGCCGGGGGGCACCCCCAGGCCGGAGTCCAGAGCTGCGCTGGCTGGACGTTAAGCGACGAGAGAGCAGTGACCAGTCCCCCCTAAGGACTGCACAGGGCACTTCCGTGTGGCATCGCGCACGCGCGAGGAAGTCAAGCCGTGTAATGAGAATGGAGAGATGCCAAGATGGGACCCAGCCCCGGGCACCCCCCAGCCCTATGCACCCCCCAGCCCGGGCGCCCCTCCGGGGTGGGCTTGCACGCTGCCCCGGGCCCGTGCCTCTCGCGTGTCCCTCGTCGCTGTGGGTGACGGCGCAGAGCTCTCCGGGGGCGCCGGGGCGGCGTCACAGCAGCGCCGGGCTCATGTCCGGCCCCCAAGAGGCCCCGAAGGTGCCACGTACCTGGCCGAGGCGGCGAGCTGGGCGCTGTGCACGCCGTCCCGGAAGTCCGTCTGGACGATGAGGACCTTGCACCCGGCGGCTCCCGTCAGGCAGCTCCTGGGGGAGAGGCGAGTCCCCAGGAGGTGGCAGAGCCCCACGCCCCGAGGGAGCGAGGCCGCGGCAAGGCCACTGCGGAGCTGGGCCCACCCGGGGCCGGCGGGGGACTCACCGGACCTCCCTGAGGAAGGAGAACTCGGTGTCGAACTGCTGCAGCGTCAGGATCACGGGCCTCAGGGCCCTGCCCCTCACCGCCGCGTCCAGGGCCTCGCAGTCCTCATTGGTCAGCAGGCGGGAGAAAGTGGTGACCTGGGGGCGGGCGGGCAGGCGCGG
>NW_004567161.1:226400-227911 GCF_000260355.1 Condylura cristata
CGGCCGCGAAGCGCTCGGCCCAGCGCTGCAGCTCTCCGGCCGCGGCCCGCTGCCGGGGCTCCAGCACCGTGTCCAGGTCCAGGTAGTGCTTCTCCAGCCGGTTGATGAGGGGCACCGGGAAGTGCCGGTAGACCACGTCCTTGTCCTCGATGACCACCAGGCGGAAGTCGGGGTGCACGCGGCACTTGACGCGGTGGGTGCCCAGCCCCAGGTCCACGTACCTCTGGCCGCCCAGGTACACGTAGTACTGGTTGAGCGCGTCGTACAGGCTCTCGTACAGGCCCTGCAGGTTGAGCAGCACGGCCAGCCGGCCGGTCTCCATGCACGCCTTCACGCGGCTGACGGCGCGGCACACCTGCGCGTACTCCCGGTCCCTGGGGAAGCCGGAGCCGAAGATGACCTCGGGCCGCCGGCCCTCGGCGAACAGCGTCTGCTGCAGGATCTGCAGGGCCGCGTAGCCCCGGGTCAGCACCAGCAGGTAGCGGGACTCGGCGCCGTCCGGCTCGCCGGCCGCCGCGGGGCCCAGCAGGTTCTGCCGGATCAGCTGCAGGGCGCCGACCGGGTCCGCGCTCCTGGTCTCGGGCAGGTGGGCGGCGAAGATGTCCAGGGCGCGCACGCCGTCCTTGCCGCTGAAGTTGCGCAGGACGGCCTGGGCGATGCCCTGGGGCGACGGCTCGCTGCGGGACGCCCGCGCGGCGGCGAACACCATCTTGACCAGGCTGTAGTAGTCGCGCAGTCCGAAGAACTCCCCGTCCTGCTGCCGGACCACGTCCTCGTAGGCCCTGGCGAAGGGCGCGAAGTAGCCCTGCACCCGCCGCTGCACCAGCCGCTCGGAGGAGCAGATGCCCCGGGCGCTCGCCACCAGCTCCTCCTGGGTGGGGCTGCCGCGGGCCACGAAGATGCCCCGGTTCATCTTGGCGGGGTCCAGCGCCCAGTTGGAGATGCCCACGAAGCCCACCTTGTCGTGGGGGGCCGGGCGGTCCTCGAGGCAGCCGTCCTCCAGCAGGGGGTGCAGCGCCTTCAGGGGCATCTGGGGCGAGTCCTCGGCCAGCCCGACCTCGTCCAGCACCACCACGGACACGTACTGCCGCAGGTCCCGGCCCTGCTGGAAGCGCGCGCACTGCCGGAAGGTGCCGACGATGCCCTGCGGCGAGGAGTGCGGGCTGCACTGGAAGGAGACCAGGTGCGCCTGCTTCAGCTGCCGGAACAGCTGCGAGTGCGCGGCCGGGCCCTGCATGGCGTCGGCCACGATGGTCTTGGCCAGCGACTTGGAGCTGCCCGGCTTGCCCACCAGGAAGAGCGGGATCCGGAGCTCGATGCACACCACCATCATGAAGACGTTCTCCCTCAGGGCCGCGTTCCTGGCCACGGCCGTCCTCCGGGGCGTGCCCTCCAGGAACAGGTCCTGGGCCAGCGCGATCTCCCCCAGGATGGCGTCGCCGCAGTCGAAGGGCGCGGGCAGGAGGCGGCTCACGGCCTCCCGGTAGGGCGCCTTGTTCTCCAGGGAGGCG
>NW_004567161.1:228046-230674 GCF_000260355.1 Condylura cristata
CGCCCCGGAGGGCCGCCAGCTGCCCCAGCAGCAGCGGGCTGCGCTCGTAGAACCAGCAGAACACGCGCACGCAGCGGTCCACGTCCCGGAGGCTGACGAAGCCGCACTCGTCCGCGTGCGCCCGCAGGAAGGCCTGCGAGGCGGCCAGCACCTCGGCCACCACGCTCACCCTGTCGGGCGCCAGCCCCAGCGGGCCCACCTGCCGCTGCACGATCTGCCGGATGTAGCGCCTCTCCACCGCGGCGTCCAGCTGCCCGAAGTCCCACACCAGGGGCAGCAGGCTGGGCGGGAGGGCGTGCACGCGGTACACCAGCTGCCGCAGGGGCGTGGCGCCCAGCCGCTCGGCCGTCTCCTCCGCGCGGACCCGGTAGCCCAGGCCGGCCGCCTCCAGCCGGCCGATGGCCTCCGGGGAGTGCCTCCGGTACGGGTTGCAGGCGGCCACCACGCGCAGGCCGGAGTCCTCGGCCAGCGGCTGGCCGTCCACCGTCCAGTCGCACAGCACCTCCTTGATGCAGCTGATGGCCTCCGTGGTGTTGGCCTCGTCCAGGAACAGGATGGTGTCCAGCTGGTGCCGGGCCCTGTTGGAGCGGGCCAGCTCCTGCGCCTCCCGGACCCGGGCGTGGATGGCGGCGGCCGTGGTGCCCCCGTGGACCTTGACCAGCCGCAGCGTCTCGGCCTCGGCGCCCCCCCGCCGCAGGTCGCTGAGGAACCGCACCAGCCGGGTCTTCCCGCAGCCGGTCTCGCCCATGATGACCACGGGGATGCCGCAGCGGAAGCGCATCTCGATGGCCAGCATCTTCAGCGTGTTGTCCAGGGTCAGCTCGTACGTGTCGTCGGGGTCGAAGGGCCACTGCACCCCCAGGGCCAGGCACAGCCGCTCGAGCTTCTCGTGCCTGGGCAGCGCGTCGAAGTCCACGTTGAAGGGCACCCTCTGCCACTGCAGGGCCCGGTACAGCCTGCCGGTCATCACGTCCTTCTTGATGACCGCCCCGTCCGCGGGGCTCACGGCGTCCACGCCGCCCTGCTCGTTGGGCCGCAGGTGGAAGCCCATGAAGGTCATGGTCGTGTGGTCGGCGTTGAAGAACACGTACGGGTGCGGCTCCGACTCCCAGCGCTTCCGCAGCAGGAAGGGCGCCAGGTCCTCCTCCCGGGCCCCGGGCGGGGTGGCCGCGGGCTGCCCGGGGCTCTGGTCAGACATGTGCAGGGTGGGCGTGGCGAAGTCCCTGGCCATGCAGATCATGAAGGCGACCACGAAGGCCTTGAAGCCGTGGAGCGCGTCCCCCATGGCGCCGGCCTGGCAGAAGAGCGAGGCCTCGCAGTCGCGCAGCTGGCAGTCCAGGAAGGCCGCGAAGTTGCGCAGCTCCGCCCAGGACGGGTCGAGCACGCCGCAGTGCATGAGCAGCAGCTGCAGGCACGCGCCGGGGGTGTCCTCCACGGCGCCGTCCTCGTAGCGGAAGGCGTCCAGGTCCTGCCTCTGGTGGAAGCGCTTGAGGTACTGGTAGGGCCTCTGGAAGGTCTCGCTGCAGAAGGCCAGCTCGTCCATGCCCGGGTCCCCGGCGCCCCGCGCGGGGCTCTGCTCCAGGCCCATCACTTCCTTGGGGGCTCTGCAGGTGACCCTGGGGAAGACCTCCAGCAGGCCGAACTGGGGGACTCGTGCTCTCTGGAGGGGAGCAAGGGGAGCGGTCACGACACCGTTTCGCAAGAAGACTTCGGGGCCTCCCTGGAGGCGCGACGGCGAAGCCAAGGCCACCCCGGCCGGGGAGGGGCCCCGGGCGCAGCGGGCCCTTCCCGCCTCCCCGCAGTGGGTCTCGGGGACCCGCCTGTTCTGCTCCGCGCTCTGTCTCTGGGGCGTCCCCTCACCTGCACCTCTGGCCTGCACCCCAGTTACGTGCGCATCAACACATCAACATTCAAACACGAGAGGGAGGGAGAGAGGGGCCTCTGCCTGTGCCGGACCCACGTGCAGGCCGCAGGCCCCCCGAGAGCCACCTTCTCGGCCACTCTGGGGCGCCCGGCCGCGGCCAGCCGGGAGCTGTCCCTGGGAGCTTCCGAGACAAACGCCCCGCGGAGTGGGTGTGCACAGCCCCGGGCACAGACGTGTGATGCGGCGGGCGGCACGTCCCGCGCGGACAGTGACGTGTGGTGCGTGTTGCCGCGTGCACGGGGCTGTGGCCGCGTGTGCACCTGGAATTCCCGTGGCCAGGGTCCGGGGGCGGCGCCGCCGTGCTCCCCTCAAGGGGCGTCCCACCCCGCAGCCCCGCCCTCCGGAACCCCAGTCAATCCTGGGGTGCCGGGGTCTAAGAGGCACGCTCTCCCCCGGGCCTGGGAGGAAGCGGGGAGAGGCGAGTTCCCAGCAGGCGCCAGCGGCGTCTCCGGTGGCGGGTCTCGCTGACCTGCAGGGGGGCTCCCGCCAGCCCCCCAGCCCGCCACACACCTGCCTCGCAGCCCTCTCCGGCGCGGCCGAGGCCCGGTCCAGGATCTCGACGACGTATAAGTGGCGCGGGTTCCGGAGCCACATCTTCCCGTTCGCGTCCATTAAGTACCGCAGCACGAAGAGTTTGAACAGGAACTCGGGGACTCCGGCCCGCACCTGCGGACGCGGTAGCTAAGCACCCCAACTCCCGCCCG
>NW_004567161.1:236939-238213 GCF_000260355.1 Condylura cristata
CGCCCCGGCCCCGGCGAGGCCTCTCTCCGCACACCGCGCGGGACGTCCCTGGAGGTCCTGGGCGCCCGCGGGAAAGACGGGAAGTGGGGTGCTCCCGGAGCGGAGCCGCCCGGAAACGGCCAAACGCGGAAAATGCAGACGGCCGAGCAGCGGGCGACACGGGAGGCGGAGCAGGGCGGGGCCCGGGCCTGCTGACCCCGGCCAGGCCACGCTCCCGCAACGGTCTCCCGAGGGAAGGCCCTGTGGCCCCCCAGGGACGCGGACCTGGACACACCCCCTTCTTGGGGACCGGGAGACCGGTCCCAGGCCTGGAGGCCGCGGCCCAGGAAGTGGACTCCAGGGGCAGCCAGACACCTCCCGGACCAAAGGGCCTGCGGGCGGCAGCCCCCAGCCCCTGGACTCCTCCGCTGACCGTGTCCGAGTCTGGAGCCGGACCCGAGGCAAGCGTATGGAAAGCAAAGACTGAATGCGACCTGGCGCTACGGAGAACCAAGCACCTCCAGGGCGCCCAGCGGTCAGCAGGGCAGCTCCTGGGCGCCTGGGCGTGGCTCTCAGAGCAGACCAGGCCCCCGGGGAGGGCCGGGCTGTCAGCTGGTCTGAGGGGGAGAGGACCAGGAACAACAGGAGACCCACTGCACTTTCCGGAACATCCCCACGGCCAAAGGCCTCCCCTCCAGGCACTGCCCCCGAGCCCTCGACCCTGCCCGCTGACCGCACACCACGGACCCCGGCCCTCACCCTCCATCACGTCCTGCACCTTCCTGCACGCCTGCAGCATACTGTCCACGTGGCTCTGCTCCGTCCTCAGAAAGGACAGCTCGCAGCCCCTTCTGTCCAGCACGGCCTGCATCTCGCACTGGCCCTTCTGGGGCTGGAGGCTCCTTTGCTCTGGAAGAGAGTGTCCCGGGAGAACAGAAGCCCTCGCCTCCCCGGCAGCCACGTCCACGCGATGGGCGGTGGGGTGGCCTCGAGGCCCTCCGTCATCACGAGTTCACGATCAGGGTACGGGATGGTCCCCAGCCACGCCACCCCACGAGGGCCCCGACCAGGGCCCAGCTGCGCCCGCCGGCCACCTACTTATCTCCCAGAGGGCGAGAAACTGGCCCCGGTGCTGCAAGACCAGCTCCAGCTGCCCCAGGAGCACTGCCCCGCTCTGGAGGTCGCCGGCCACTTTGGTGAACACGGAGTCGGCCACGTCCAGCAGCCTCCTGCCCTCCTTGGTGAGGCCGGCCAGGACCTTCTTATCGCTCCCTGCGCGGGTGGGGGTGGCGTGA
>NW_004567161.1:238358-238983 GCF_000260355.1 Condylura cristata
GGCCCGGGCCCCGCCCGGCCGTGCAGCCCCACCCCCGCCCTGAGGGCGGCCACCGAGAGCTCAGCCAGGACCGGCAGCGGCCGCGTACCGCAGAGGTTGAAGATGTGCTTGACGTCCGGGCCCGTGAGCAGGTGCCTCAGAACCTCGTCCCCGCCGTCCACGGCGGCCCCGGCGCGCCGCGGCCAGGCCTGGCTGATCACAGCGGACACCAGCGTGCCGAAGTGCCTCAGGTTGGGGGCGGAGATGCCTTCCAGCACGCTGTCCTGGGACTGGGGGCGGCGGGCGGGGGCGCTCAGAGCCTGGCTTGCTTTCTGGGAGATCGCCCGTCCCAGCTTCCAAACGAGAAGGGCCGCCCTGGGGGCGCGGGGCCCGGTGCACCCCCGGAGGAGGGGCCCCAGGGCGCATCAGGCCCCTCCCGCCTGTCCGCGGCCCCCGAGGCCGTGGGTGTCCGTGGACCCGCCTATTCTGCTCCCTGCTCCGACTCTGGGGGGTCCGCTCACTCCCCCACCTCTGGCCTGCACCCCAGTTCTTGTCTGCATAAATTAACATTAACACGTAATTTCCCGGGACGCTGCCGACTCTGGGTCCTGTGTCCCTTGGACTCGGCCTCGGCGGGGCCCCGGGC
>NW_004567161.1:239945-242227 GCF_000260355.1 Condylura cristata
CGCGCCCCACCGGCCGGCCCACAGCCTCACGCGGCCCCCGGCCCTGAGCACGAGCCCGCGTGCGGGCGGCCAGCACTGGGCCTCCCCCATCTGTCGGTACTACAAGTCGCACTCAGGCCCCCACCCCAGCGCTCCAGGCCCCCCCCCAGCGCTCCAGGGCCCCCCAGCGCTCCAGGGCCCCCCAGCGCTCCAGGCCCCCCCAGCGCTCCAAGGCCCCCCAGGTTCCAGAGACACACCCCCATCAGGAGCGCTTGTGTTGTCCCTGTTGGACCAGTTCCTGTCACCAGCAGGCCGCTGGGCACACGGGCTCTGGAGGGGCCGCCTGGAGGTGGCCAGTCCCCCTGCGCCTCTGCAGGGCGTCCAGGCAGGGTGGTGCCGCGGCAGCAGTGGGGCGCAGTGGTGTAGCCCCTGCACCGTGAGGGCCCCGCGCCCTCGGCCACCGTCCGCTGCTTCTCACTGCCGGTCTGGCCACGCCCACCGGCCCCGTCGGGTACCTGCTTGACCCGCCTCTCCATGTCCCCCAGCACGGCCTCCTTCCAGCCAAGCTCCGCGGGGACGTTCATCTCCGCCAGCTGCCTCCAGACCTGTGAACCGCGCGGAAGCCGTGACGCCCGGGGAGACGCCCGGGGAGGCGCCCTGGGCCCCGAAGACACGGCTGTTGATCCAGGAGCCCAGGGGCATGGCGAGCACGGGGGCAGCGGAGGGCCTGGAGACCCCACACGGAGACCCCAGGCTGGCCCGGGGCGTCGGAGCCCGGGGGGCCCGCAGGAGCCCCGACCCCTCTGGAAGCTTCCTGGTGTGCCCACCTTTCTGGGCCGAGTCACCACCCCCGCTCGGGGCCCGGCCCGACCCTCCCCAGAAGCTCCTGAGTCCACCTTTCCTCCCTGCGGCCACCGGGGCCCCCACGGCCTGGGCTGGGCCGGCGCCTCCCCAGCAGCCACTGCCGGAGGCCCGTCACTGCCCGGCGGGCACCACGGCCCCCAGCTGGGGGGTGGGCAGCGCTGGGCGAGGAGCTGGGGGCCGGCGGCAGCACCCCACCATGCTCACCTCAATCTCCGAGAACAAGGCCGACCAGTGGGTGCCCTGGGCCATGCGCTGCTCCAAGACTCTGCAGAGCCACGCCCTGGTGGTGGTCAGCGTGTCCTGGACGATGGTGGCCCCCGGACTCTCTGCGGAGTCGCCAGCCGCCAGGTCCTGTGGGGAGAGGACTCAGCCGCGCCCCCTCCCGCGGAAGCTCTGCGCTGCGGCGCAGCGGCCTGCCAGCCACACCGTGTTCGTTTGTAAGGTAGAACTGGGGTACGGCCAGAGGTGTGGGGTGAGCGGACTCCCCAGAGACAGAGTGGGGAGCAGAACAGGCTGATCCATGGAAATCTACTGCTGAGGGGGCAGCGGGGGAAAACGGGGTCCACTATGGTCTGTGGGTCACTCCCTGGCTGGGGATGGAGCCCAGGCCACAGTGGTGGCTGCCTGAGACTGGCCCCCAGACCACCGGGGAGGCCCCAACAGCACTTTCTTCCCCGTCTCCTCCCAGGTTCACTGACGGCAGGCTGGGTGGGGGGAGGCACAGAGGCCCGCGCCTATCAAGGCCCAGGACAGCAGGACACAGCTGGGCTGGGCGGGACGGCCACTGGTCACCCTTTCTGCAGCTGGGCGGACAAGGCCAGGCCCCTGCGGGCCTGCAGCGTGCGGAGACCCCGAGCCCGGCCCCGAGGCTGCGGCGCTCCAGCCCTGCCCTGTCCCCCCGCCGCCCCGTCCTCGGCCAGGGACTCGGTGGCCTCCTCCCGCCTCCTGCCTGGACACCCGGAGCGCCAGCGGCTGTGAGGCGTGTGGCGTAGTCTTGCCTGGTCGGGCTCAGTCCCTGCTGGCCTCGCAGGCCCCCGACTGCAGGGACCGCCCCGCCCTCACCGGCTCTGCCACCCTGGCGCCAGCCCGCCCGACCGCACGGAGCCCCGCCCGTGTGCTCCTGTCGGCCTCCTGGCTGGCCGGCAGGGACAGAGGCCCCGCGGGCTCGGGGTCTCCGCAGGCCCGCAGGGGCCTGGCCTTGTCCGCCCAGCTGCAGAAAGGGTGACCAGTGGCCGTCCCGCCCAGCCCAGAGGCACCGTTAATGGCCCTCCCCGAGGGCGCCAGCTACAGGGAGGACCCCGTTGGGGACGCCCACACGCGTCTGGGCATTCAAGGGAAAATGGAAAGGCCGGAGGAACTGAACTGTTCCACTCGCGAAGGCCCACCGCTGACCGGTCACGGGCTCCCAGCGCCCCCTCGCACCCCCGCCCCGCCCCGCG
>NW_004567161.1:245048-246357 GCF_000260355.1 Condylura cristata
ACTGGGCGCTCTGTGTGGGGGGGACCGGGCACTCTGCGGTGCTCTGCCCCGGGACACCAGTCCCAGGCTGGGCCTCAGGGCTCACAGCCACTCTGCGCAGCCCTGGTGCCCTGCGGACCGCGCCTGCCCATGGACTCGTCCCATCTCAGCTTGAACGGCCTGCAGAGCCCACCGAAGGCTCCAGAATCCCGCTCTCGCCCACGGGCACTGGCCGTGAAGCTGCCCAGCCTGGGATGGGCACGACAGCGGGGTTGACCCCCAGGAGGGCCGACGTCTCACTGGACCCAGGAGCGGTGCGTTACACAGAGCCGGGCGGCCCGAGCTGCAGTGCCAGCGGCCCGCACAGGGCCGCCCCCTCGGCCGGCCGGCACAGAGGAGCGAGACCCGCCTCCCAGGCCGCGCCAGCGGTTGGTCGGGGGCCGCAGTCTCGCGGACACAGGCAGCGCCTCCTCGCCCTGTCCCTCCTCTCTTCAAAAACGTCCAGCGTGTCAGGGCCGTTTAACATGCATAAGCCCGGGCCTCCCTGGGGCGCAGGGCTGAGTCTCAGCCTGGGAAGCCGCCCGGCCACCGCGGCACTGACCCTGGCCAGGGCGGGACCCCAGGGTGCGGCAGACCCTGCTGTCTCCCGCTGCCCCCTCAGCGGTGGGTCTCGGAGGACCTGCCTGTTCTGCTCCCCACTCTCTCTGGGGAGTCCCCTCACCCCCACACCTCTGGCCTGCACCCCAGCACTGTGTGCATAAATAAAACATCCAGAAGAATAATAAGCAAATTCGTAAACCCAAGAGGCGGGTCCCAGAGCCCCCCTGGGCGGCGAACACAGGCTGTGTGGCCGGATGTCCTCCAGGCCAACGCCGACCCTGGGCCCAGAGGCGGCCCGGGGCGCGGGCACCGGAGGGGGCTGCAGGGACAGTGCCCACAAGGTCCCCGCGAGTCCCACGCTGGGCTTGCTCTGTCCTGCCACCCCAGGGCGTAGGGGCCCCCCAGCCCCCGCCCGACGCATGCGCCATCCATCCCCATGGAGCCTGGACACTCGCCTGCAGGGCATGTCGAGGAGGGCGGCCAGGTGGCCGCGCAGGTCAATGGGGGCCATGGGGCCGGGGCTCAGCAGGCCACACAGCAGGGCCAGGTCGCCCCTGGCCACGGGCAGGTGGAACAGCTCCTGCAGGTGCAGGGCCAGCAGGCCCAGCCTCAGCGGGCTCCTCACCGGGCAGCCTTCGGGCGGAGGAGCCGCGCTGCCGTCCAGACACGACACCATCATCTTCTTCAGGAACGCCCACAGGTGTGCCCTCACCTGGTCCAGGGGAGACCC
>NW_004567161.1:269802-271250 GCF_000260355.1 Condylura cristata
GCAGTGATGGTAGTGGACCGGGACACAGAGGCGGAGGACGCAGCCAGGACGGGCCCACCGCCTGGAGAGGAGGCCACGCTGACCTGCACCCCGCTCCCAGGCTTCCACCTTCCCTGCGGTGGGGAAGGCAGCGCTGTCTCCCTCGGGGGCCCCCTCCTGCGGTGCCCCCCAGGGCTGGCCTCTCGCCCCCCACCCCCAGCATCGCCGCTGGCTGGCTGACTGCTGGGCTCAAGGGGCGCCCAGAGATCGGCCCTACCCGGTGGGGAGGCGGCTGCTGGGCACCCTTCCGGGCAGGTGGCCCTCCTGGGGCGCCATGGGGGCCAGAACCCTCCTGGCCCAGCCCCCAAGGGGAGGCATTTGCAGGGCCGGCAGGGGGCCCCCGGGCCAGGCGTGGAGGCTGCCGGCTCCGCTGGGCAGCGACAGGCCCCGTCGCCCGTGTCGCTGGACCCAGCACTCACGTCGCCTCAGGACGGTGTGAGGGCAGACGGGCAGCGCGCCCGTGGGAGGGACAGTCGTCTGCGCTGCTTCTCTGCCGGCACCTCCCTGTCCCCCAGTTCCTTAATCTCTGCTCGGGGTCCTGGGGCCAGTGTGGCCTCACGAAGCCGCGGACAGCTGTTTCCCAGAGCAGCGCGAGTGCCCTCCACGCAGGAGGGCGGCGGCAGCAAACCCGGGAACTGCCCACGCGGGCCGCCCTGCCCACGCGCGGGCCGGTCACCTGCAGCCGCCCTCCGGGCGCTGCCTTTCATTTTCACACCCAGCGGGGACCCCGAAGGACGGAGAAAAACGTCCCCCGCCCTCCGTGGGGGCCCGGCGGGCAGCCAGCGCTCCGCAGGGGCTGGCACGTGGCCCGGCCGGAGAGACCCCGGTCCCTCTCGGGGCAGGGCCAGGCTGCGGGGTCCAGGTGTGTGGCAGGCAGCGGCGTGGCTTCGTGTTTGGCAGGTGGGTCCCTGGGGCCCCGCAGCTGCGCCAGGTTCCCCCGCAGGCCGCCCGTCCCGACCTCAGTGTGCCCCCATGCGCGAGGGGTCACCGCCGGCGCTGGAAGCAAGACCAGACGTGCCGCGGGCAGGCGGAGCGGCGCGAGGGCCGTGGCCGCGCGAGCTGGACACCGTCGGACACCAGCAGGCACGTCTGCCCGTTTATTGTCACAGTCGCAGTCGCAGCCCCCAGCGCGGGCCGGCGGGCAGGGGACCGAGGGTGGGGTGGGGGGAGCCCGCCGTCCACAGCAGGCGTGCGGCTTCCCAACAGCCCACGGCGCCACGGGGCCACGGGCCACGAGCACAGCGTTTCTTGGCTCAAGGCGTCGGCACGCGGGGGCCACGGCACATGCCCAGGGCCCCGGATGGAGCCCCAGGGCCGCGCCCCGCCATGCTGGCCGGAAGCTGGGGTGCACGGTGGGCAGAGCACCCCAGACGCGGCTGGCACGCCCGCGGCTCCCTCCCGGAGGCTTC
>NW_004567161.1:273185-273858 GCF_000260355.1 Condylura cristata
GGGCGCCGGGCGGCGGGCCCGGGCGCGCAGGGAACCCAGCACCTGCCCGGCACACGCACTCTTCACGCGCCACAGCGTCCCCAAGATCTTGGTGTCGAACAGGGGGACCACGGCCACGATGATGACGGCGGCCAGCGCCGACTTGGGGATGTAGGAGAACAGCGACGTCAGGTAGCCCAGAGACAGCAGCACCAGGGCGCCTGCGGCCGGGGGGGTCACAGGGCCGCCCCGGGGGGGTGGGTCACAGGGCTGCCCCAGGGGGGAGGGGAGGCCACAGGGCCTCGGGGGGGGCGGGGGGTGACAGGGCCGCCCCGGGGGCAGGGGCGGGGGTCACAGGGCAGCCCTGGGGGGTGGGGGTGTCACAGGGCTGCCCCGTGGGGGGCGGGGGTCACAGGGCCGCCCCGGGGGGGGGGGGGGTGACAGGGCCGCCCCAGGGCTGGGCGGTCAGTGGGGCCAACCCCACGGGCCGCAGCCTCCCCAGGAGCCGCCTCAGCCCTGCGGCACGGGGCCCTGTCTCTGCAGCAGACCCAGGGGGACACAGCGTGTGGGGTGCTCACCAGTCACCAGGCCCGCTGCTGGGGTGCACACCCCTGACTGGGCGTTCACCGCAGTCCTGCAGGGCAACACAGAGACCCGTCGGTGTGTGGCCCTGCAGTGTCCACGCTGTGGCCCC